>NW_027513086.1:0-277783 GCF_048772815.1 Callospermophilus lateralis
TGAGTATAATCTTGTGAAAAGTTGATTATACATCCACATATATGAACATAATAGAATTTAGAGAGTGTATAATAAAACACATATATTTTGAAAAATCTGGATAGGAGATATATATATATATATATATATATATATATATATATATATATATATATACATATATATATATACACAAAAAAAACAAAGACATTAAAAAGTAGCAATATGTATCCCAATTGAAATTCATAGTGAAATATATATCATCCACGGATGCAAAAATATTTATTATACTGAACATGGATTTATGTATAATGTTGTTCAACTAGGAAAATTAATCCAAAGTGTATGCAAAATTGTGATACAAAAAATCTTTCCACTCTCATCCTGAACAATGCCTTGACTTACCCTCACCTTAAGTAATTCACAATTATATGAAAAGAGGTAAAAAATCTGTGAGTACATATCTGGAATTGAATATGCTCATGATTTCACAACTTTGCAAGTGGTTGATGAGTTTCCAAAAGTAAGGAACAGGGTAAACACTTCACAAACATGGAGCTCTGCTGGACTAAAGACTTCTTGAGAAACTGCCCCTGAGGTTGTGCACTTGAAATATATGTTTTTGTCAGGAGCTTTACCTACCTTTGTTGTGAGACCATCAAAGCTGGGTCTGCATCTATGTGACCTAGAGGACATGGTTTCTTATTTTCCAATGAACATGAGGCACCAGTGCTGAAGTCTCTCCTTGTAGGTAAACTGTGGCCACTTCGGGCAATGTGACTCCCTGTGTGGACTTTGAAGCCATTTGGTCATCCTCCACTTTTCGTGGTGTTTCTTGCTGCTACACTGGGAGTTTGGTATTTGCTTCATGACATACAAGGAGTTCAACTGGCACACAGTGAGTGCTTGAGGGAGTCTTGTAACGTGTGGTGGGTCAGGCTCTGCAGGAAAATGCACCAACTAGGCTTCTATCCCACATTGCTTATTGCCTTGACCATAGAAACCTGATTATGAACATTGCCCTGAAACCCCTGCATATAACAAGATGCCTTTTCATATAATGGTCTCCTGGCTGCACCAAGTCAGTCACAAGCCATTTGGAAGCCAATGGCAGATTCACATGGCCACAACACAGATGTATTACCACACATCTGCCCACCACTGCTCTAGGCCCACTATTCAGCAGCCTCCAACTTACTGGCATCTCTGTACTACACAATTTTCATGAAACCCAGTCAATCAAGGCACTGTCTGTTATACTTATGATCAGCAACAGGACATCCAATGGTTCTCCAGTGCCACCTGGTCATTGGGAATTTCAAAAATTTCATGGTGTTTATCTATGCATTTTTCAAGAATGAAGTTGGAGGCACTTTGGGGTTTCCATTCATCTAGGAACCATTACATGGGGAGGAAGCTAATTTCAATGAAAGCTCTGAGGAACTCTCATAGGCAAGGCTTCCCAAACAGTGGCCAAAAGGTCACATGAAGCCAGGCCCATTGAGGTCTACAACGTGAGGTCCATGTGTCTTTTGACTCTAACTATGGCTGCCAAGTTTTTCAGAATAAAATCATGTGATATCTTTGCTGAGATTTTCAGTTCTCTGTGGAAAGCCATCCTGGGCCTAGATCTCAGGTTTCAAGGGCAACTCTCATGTGTGGCCTCCTACAATCCCAACACAATTCATGGCAATACTTCTCTGTCGTCAGTTCCCAAACTCAGTCTCTAAGGGAAATCACACCAGAGTTCAAGCCCATGTAGACCCAGTCATCTCTTCCAACCACCACACAAATGACCACAATTAAAACCAAAACATTTCCACATGGCCCTCATCTTCATCCATATAGACACTCATCATAAACTCTGGCTGGAGGTTTCCATGAGGGGCGCAGCCCAAGACAGTGTCCAAAATATGCACCCTTGCCCCTCATTTGTCTAAATTTAGGGTGGCCTGGAAACTCATCCTGTGAACAAGGAGTGATAATATAGGCCTGCTGTTAATACTGCTCTGCTTCTCCAATTTGAGGCCTACTGAATGTCAGGTATAGATTGCTTATGTGATTTGGCATCATGAGAGAACCCAAGCACTTCTGCAGGACTTTGAAGAACTCATTTGACCCAAAGGAATCCTATTCTCACTTGATGGAGTTCAGGACCTAACACAGGAAGACAAGAGACTTCATCCACAATGACTGATCATTTTGCCATTTTGGTTTTGGATGCACACATGGGATCTTCTTTAGGTTTATCAGGAGCTGAGAATCTTAGCCACCCCTTCAATCAGGGCCTAGTGTCTGATTAAGACACATCCCTTTCCAAAGCAATTAAGCAAAGAGCCACACGTGATACCCATTCATTTAAATTTGAAAACTGTTTCTTCAGGCTTCTAAAAGGGGTGGCCTGAGGCAAAGACCTTCCTGACATTCAAGGCAACAGAACCATAGGTAAGCAAATGGACCAAAGCAGGGTTTCTCCACTGAGACTCTACTGCTCACACTAATATCTGAGTTTTCAGAGATGTTCCCATTCCCTTCAGCTATCAAGAACATGGACATGTCACAGAGCTTGGAGGTGGTAAATATCTTGGACAATAAATCATGAGCTTATTCTGGAGAGTGGCCAGAATTCAGGAAGAAAACAGGAACTTAGGAAGTTAGTAGTTGTTTCCTATCCATAAGGCAAACCACAGTCCATTGATCAATTGTGAACGATGAATGCTGGGAAGCTTTCTACTAGACAGGACACCTCCATTGATGCATTCTCTTTTCTAATGTCTAAAACCACGGACACAGTGAATACACAGACATAGAAACACTTGCCTTGTCAAAAGAGTAACTAGAAACAGTCGACTCCAAACCAAACCAACCACCTTTTCTACCTATTCTCAGAACAGGAGACAAAACCATAAACTCACACCCACACACATAAAGGCACCTCCTTCCCAAAAGTCGGTGTGTGACTATCCAGAGTGTCCTCTGACTGGTGGGCCATACTATGTTCCTCTCGAAATCGCCTTTCCACTTTCAGATCATGTCTGCTTGGCCAACTCTGTGATGCTGTGAGGAGCCTGCAGTTAGCCACTACCTGCTATCTTATAAAAGGCCCCTCTTCAGAGCTCAACTGGCATTTGGCCATCCTCACATCAGTAGGTACCAAGAAAGTCTTACTTGTACTTGGTAAATCCAAACAAGTGAGCCCACTGGGACTGGGACTGGGACTGGCTCTCGGTGCCTGGCTTCTTGCATCACAATTTCAGAGAGTTCCATCACCAAGGAAGTTAGCTAGGTCACTTCCTTCAGGAACTGAATGAGGTCCCTCTCTTGGCAACAACTTTGTCCTAACAGTTTCTTCCAAGGGTCCCTTTAGATGGAGGCTGCTCCTACTTTGTGTGACAATTTGACTAGTTAAAATGTTATATCAAAATAGGCACCTGGGAACAGCTCTCCACGCAGGCCTGGTTAGGTAAATCTTCTCTACATTAAGAAGAGAAAGGCTGATGCATACACATCCCTTCATCCTGTTCAGGTTGTTTGCCATGGAAGATGGCTTTTGCTCTCTCAGATCCTTCATAGCTGCCTACATCTTCTCCAGGGATCATTTCTGCATCGAACTTTGAGGTTCTCAGCAGTTGGAAGATACCCTACATTACTGAATTGTAAGATGAACTCTGTCCCTGCTCTTTTGTAATTTTAGATTGAGGCAACAGTGTATGGTTAGGGTTAATTACAGGTTCGATTTGGGTTAGGAATCATTCTGCGGGATGAATAATGGTCTTGGGAACCTGCAATATTTATAGGAATATAGAGATGAAATATAAGTATGAAAACAGAAATCTAGGTAAGATTTGAAGCTCAGAAGTGCATTGGGCAACTGATTGTGATACGTAGCTTTGAATTACGTTCTGCATACATGTTTCAGAAAAATCGATATACAATAGCATAGGACCTTGTACCTTGGATGATTGAATGTAGTAGAGAACATCCACTCAAAAAGGGATAGTTGATAGGATCAGGAAGATAGTCAGTATGTTTCGGAAGAAGAGTGAGTATAGGATTTGGACCAAAGTTCATAAGCAATAGGGTTTCGGTTAGAGAGTGAATGTCAATGTCAGCACATGTGAAGGGTCAGTCACAATGTTGAACTGTAGAAAATATGTAGGAAAGTAGATATCAATAGAGACATTAGGAAATCAGGAAAAGTACAAAGTGAGTGAAAAAATTAGACATTTTCAATGGTATTGAGGTTGAATATATAATCTTAGGAAGAAACAAATATGGAGTCACCAATAGGATTGACATTTGAGAGCATTAGGCAACCTGGTCATGGATGTTTTTAGTAATCCATGTTCAGTTTCCATTTAGGCTTTGGTACAGTCATACGTGTGAATTTTGCATTTTGTGTCCATAATATTACTGTGATACCATGCATATGTAGATCAGGTGATATGAGTATTTCTTCCACCATTTCTGGGAGCAATATTTTGAAGATGTATAAATTAGTATTGGGGATACAAAGAGGTGTAACCTGTGTCTATTAATATAGAGATAATGCATAAATAGACCATACTGTGAATAAATAATATAACTGGTTCCACTTTACAAAATGTATTGAATTGATATCAGAAAATATATAAGAAATCTTTTATTGATATAAAATCATTCATTCCAACCAGTTATACATCTAATAGTGATATTATAGTTATGGTTTATCATAAAGTGTGTGTCCGTTTTGCTTTAAAAGTGATAAAGGAAATCGAAAATAATGTGTTTGGAAAGAAATCTCATGAAAAGATCAGTCAAGAAACATGGAGGAAAACATGTGTTCTGAAGCAGGAAGTGATTGAAATTGAAACAAATGCCTATAAATTTGCTAAATTGTGGAGGAAATATATATCCTATGATGTGCATAAACTGAAGAAATTGTAATGTCCCAGTGTTGAATAAAAATGAACGTCGATAAACACATCATGTCCCATAGGAATCTACTTGCATTGATGATAAACTGTGTCAGTTACTGTAGAAATGTTAGGATTTGTATGCACCATTCACTGAAGTTAGTTTTCAGCACTAGGAATCAAATATGTATTTCAGGTGGATGAAATTTTCTGAGAATAATCTTGTGAAACGTTGATTATAAATCCACGTTCATGAACATGAATGAAATTAGGAAGTGTATATAAGACACATATATTTCATATTTTGAAAAATATGGAGAGAGTGTGTATATATATATATATATATATATATATATATATATATATATATATATATATATATATATATTTACACACACACACAGAGAGAGAGAGAGACATTAAAAATAGCAATATATGCCAATCAAAATTCACCATGAAATATATATCATCCACAGATCCAAAAATATTCATTTTACTGAACAAAGATTTGTGTACAATTTTGTTCTCCAGGAAGCTCACCCATAGGTTGAATTTTCAGTTCCAATGGCGTTTATGAGGAGTGATCTCTTCTCTCAATTTGTATCTGCCAAGTCAGCCACCTCACAAGAATGTACGTGTAGTACCAGGTAGGATTCTCTATGTGCATATAAAAATATATGTGCTGAGTAGGCTACAGAGAAAGAGAGACAAGAATTCACATATTTGTTATCTTTAAAATCACATGGACAACTATTGCAACAAAAATTGTCTAGATTAATAACTCCTAACCTTTATAATGCAAAAGGCAAGTCCAACTATACACCATGCCTCCTCTGAACTGTTTGTATTTCTATTATGTTTGGGTTATTTTTCTGCCTCATATTAGGATTAGTAGTCAGACACTAGTAGGGTATGGTTTAGTGTCAGGGATTCAGTATTTCAAATGGAAAATTGAAAAATGAATCCAATATGTATGCAAATATGTCCTACACAAAAGTCTTCCCACTCTCATCCAGAAAAATCCATTGACATTATCTTTACCCTATGTAAGATGCAATTCGAAGAGAAGAGTTAGAAAATCTGTGAATACATATCTGGAATGGAAAATGCTCAGGAGTTCACAACCTTGGAGGTGGTAGAGGAGTTTCCAAAAGTAAGTGACTGCGTAAACACTCCACAAACATGGAACTCTGCTGGCCAAAAGCCTTCTTGAGAAACTGCCTCTGAGTTTGGACACATGAAATATATCTTGTTGTCCGGAGCTTTAGCTTCATTTCTGGTGAGACCATCAAAGCTGGATCTGCATCTATGTGACCTGGAGGACATCGTTTCTTATTTTCCATTGAACATTAGGTACCGGTGTTGATTTCTCTCTTTGTTGGTAAACTGTGGCCACTGGAAGCTTAGTGTCTCCCTGAGTGGACTTTGAAGCCATTTGGTCATCCTGAACTTTTTGTGGTGTTTCTTGCTGCTGCACTGGTAGTTTGGTATTTGCTTCACGAAATACAAGGAGTTCAACTAGGATATAGTGCTAGAGGGAGTTCTGTGACGTGTGTTGGGTCAGGGTCTGCAGGAGAATTCACCAACCAGGGTTCTATCCCACATAGCTTGCCCCCTTGACCATCGCAACCTGATTCTGAACATTGCTCAGAAACCTCTCCATATAACAAGATGCCTTTTCATATAATAGTCTGCTGGCTGTACCAAGTCAGTCACAAGCTATTTGGAAGCCAATGGCTGATCCACATGGCCACACCACAGTTGTATTATCACACACCTGTTCACCACTGCTCTAGGCCCACTACTCAGCAGGCTCCAACTTACTGGCATCTCTGTTCCACACCATTTTCATGAAACCCAGCCAATCAAGGCACTGTCTGTAACACTAATGATCAGCAAGAGAAAAACCAATGGTTCTCCAGTGCCATTTGGTCATTGGGAATTTCAAAAACATCATGGTATTTATCTATCCATTTTTCAAGAATGAAGTTGGAGGCACTTTGGGGTTTCCATTCTTCCAGGAACCATTACATGGGGAGGACTCTCATTTCAATGAAAGCCCTGAAAAACTCTCACAGGCAAGGCTTCCCAAACAGTGGCCAAAAGGTCACATGAAGCCAGGCCCATTGAGGTCTACAACGGGAGGTCCATGTGTCTTTTGACTCTTAACTATGGCTGCCAAGGTTTTCAGAATAAAATCATGCAATATCCTTGCTGAGAATTTCAGTTCTCTGTGGAAAGCCACCCTGGGCCTAGATCTCAGGTTTCAAGGGCAACTCTTATGCGTGGCCTCCTAAAATCCCAACACAATTCATGGCAACACTTCTCTGAGGTCAGTTCCAGAACTCAGTCTCTAAGAGGAATCACACCAGAGTTCAAGCCCATGTGGGCCCTGTTATCTCTTCCAACCGCCACACAAATGACCACAATTAAAACCAAAACATTCCCACATGTCCCTCATCTTCATCCATATAGACAGTCATTATAAACTCTGGCTGGAGGTTTCCATGAGGGGCGCAGCCAAGACAGTGTCCAAAATATGCACCCTTGCCACTCATTTGTCTAAATTCATGGTGGCCTGGACACCCTTCCTGTGAACCAGGAGTGATCAAAAAAGCCTGCCGTTAACGCTGCTCTGCTTCTCCAATTTGAGGCCTACTGACAGTCAGGTATAGATTCATTATGTGATTTGGCATCATGAGAGAACCCAAGTACTTCTGCAGGACTTTGAAGAACTCATTTGACCCAAAAAAAATCCAATCCCTATTCTCACTTGATGGAGGTCAGGAACCTATCGGAGCAAGGCAGGAGACTTCATCTACAATGACTGATCTTTTTGCCATTTTGGTTTTGGATGCACACATGGGATCTTCTTTACATCTATCAGGAGCTGAGAATCTTATCCACAGCCTCAAACAGAGCCTAGTGTCTGATTAAGACCATCCTTTTCCAAAGCAATTAAGCAAAGAGCCACAGGTGATGCACATTCATTTCCATTTGAAATCTGTTTCTTCAGGCTTAACAAAGGGGTGGCATGATGCAAAGACCTTCCTGACATTCAAATCAACAGAACCAAAGGTAAGCAAATGGACCAAAGCAGGGTTTCTCCACTGAGACTTTACTGCTCACACTGATATCTGAGTTTTCTGAGATGTTCCCATTCCCTTCAGCTATCAAGAACATGGACATGTCACAGAGCTTGGAGGTGGTACATATCTTGGACAATACATCATGAGCTTATTCTGGAGAGTGGCCAGAATTCAGGAAGAAAACAGGAACTTAGGATGTTAGTAGGTGTTTCCTATCCATAAGGCATACCACGGTCCATTCATCAATTGTGCAGGATAAATGCTGGGAAGCTTTCTACTAGACAGGACACCTCCATTGATGCATTCTCTTTTCTAATGTCGACAACCACGGACACAGTGGATACACAGACATAGAAAGTCGCCTTGTCAAAAGACTTACTAGAAACAGTCGACTCCAAACAAAACCAACCACATTTCCTACCTATTCTCAGAACATGAGACAAAACCGCAAACTCACATCCACAAACAAAGGCAACTCCTTCCCAAAAGTAGGTCTGTGACTATCCGGAGTGTCCTCTGACTGGTGGGCCATACTATGTTCTCCACAAAATGACCTCTCCTGTCTCAGATCTTGTCTCCTTGGCAAACTCTGTGATGCTGTGAGGAGCCAACGGCTAGCCACTACCTGCTATCTCAGGAAAGGCTTCTCTTCAGAGCTCTCCTGGCATTTGGCCATCCTCACATCAGTAGGTACCAAGAAGGTCTGACTCTGTACTTGGTAAATCCAAACAAGTGAGCCCACTGGGACTGGGACTGGGACTGGCTCTCGGTGCCTGACTTCTTGCATCAAAATTTCAGAGTGTTCCATCACCAAGGAAGTTAGGTAGGTCACTTCCTTCAGGAACTGAATGAGGTCACTGCCTTGGCAACAACTTTGCCCTAACCATTGCTTCCAAGGGTCACATTGGATGGAGGCTGCCCTTACTTCCTTTGACAATTTGACTAGTTTCAATGGTATATCAAAATAGGCACCTGAGAACAGCTCTGCACGCAGGCCTGGTTAGGTCCATCTTCTCTACCTTACAAAGAGAGAGTCTGATGCATACACATTCCTTTTTCCTGTCTAGATTGTTTGCCATTGAAGATGGCTTTTGCTCTCACAGGTCCTTCATAGCGCTGACATCTTATCCAGGGATTATTTCTGCATCGAACTTTCAGGTTCTCAGCAGTTTGAAGATACCCTACATTCCTGTATTGTAGGACGAACTCTGTCCCTGCTCTTTTGTAATGTTAGATTGAGGCAACCGTGTATGGTTATCATAAATAGCAGGTTTGATTTGGATTAGGAATCATTCTGCAGAATGAATAATGATCTTGGGAACCTGCAATATTTATAGGAATATAGAGATGAAATATACGTATGAAAACAGAAATCTAGGTAAGATTTGAAGCTCAGAAGTGCATTGGGCAACTGATTGCGATACGTAGCTTTGAATTACGTTCTGCATACATGTTTCAGAAAAATCGATATACAATGGCATAGGACCATGCACCTTGGATGATTGAATGCAGTAGAGAACATCCACTCAAAAAGTGATAGTCGATAGGATCAGGAAGATATTCAGTATGTTTTGGAAGAAGAGCTAGTATAGGATTTGGACCAAAGTTCACTAGCAATAGTGTTTCCGTTAGAGAGTGAATGTCAATGTCAGCACATGTGAAGGGTCAGTCACAATGTTGAACTGGAGAAAATATGTAGGAAAGTAGATATCAATAGAGACATTAGGAAATCAGTCAAAGAGTATCAAGTGAGTGAAAAAAATTAAACATTTTAAACAGTTTGAGGTTGAATATATAATCTTCTGAAGAAACAAATATGTAGTCACCAATAGGATTGACATTTGAGAGCATTAGGCAACCTGGTCATGGATGTTTTTAGTAATCCATGTTGAGTTTCCCTTTAGGCTTTGGTACAATCATACGTGTGACTTTTGCATTTTGTGTCCAGAATATTACTGTGATAACATGCATATGTAGATCAGGTGACATGAGTATTTCTTCCACCATTTCTGGGAGCAATATTTTAAAAATGTATAAATTAGTATTGGGGGTACAACGAGGTGTACCCTGTGTCTATGAATATAGAGATAATGCATGAATAGACCATAATGTGAATAAATAATATAACTGGTTACACTTTAAATAATGTATTGAATTGATATCAGAAAATGTATAAAAAATCTTTTATTGATATATAATCATTCATTCCAACCAGTTATACATCTTATGATGATATTACAGTGATGGTTTATCATGAAGTCTGTTTCAGTTTTGCTTCAAAACTGATAAAGGAAATCGAAAATAATGTGTTTGGAAAGAAGTCTCATGAAATGACCAGTCAAGAAACACGGAGGAATGCATGTGTTCTGAAGCAGGAAGTGATTGAAAGTGAAACAAATGCCTATATATTTGCTAACCTGTGGAGGAAATATATATCCTATGATGTGCATAAACAGAAGAAATTGTAATGTGCCAGTGTTGAATTAAAATGAACATCAATATACACATCATGTCCATTGGAATCTACTTGCTTTGATGATAAACTGTGTCAGTTACTGTAGAAATATTAGGATTTGTAAGCATCATTCACTGAAGTTAGTTCTCAGGACGAGGATACAAATATGTATTTCAGGTGGTTGAATGTTTCTGAGAATAATCTTGTGAAAAGTTGATTATATATCCACATACATGAATATGAATGAATTTAGAGAGTGTTTAATAAGACATATTTTTTTCATATTTTGAAAAATCTAGAGAGTGTATATATATAAATATATATATACATATATATATATATTTATATATATATATATATATATATATATATATATATATATATATATATATATATATATACACATGTAAAACTCATGGAGAAATATTACAATTAAAATTTGACAAGATTTATAATACATACCCTTGATAAAGCCGAAGGCAAATCCAAGTATATACCATGCCTCCTATGAAAGGCCTGTATTTCTATTCTGTTCCATTTCTTTTTATCCATCATATTAGCATTAGTAGTCAGAGTCTATTAGGGTATGTGTTAGTGTCAGGGATCATTATTTCAAATGAAAACAGAAAAATGAATCTAATGTGTATGCAAATATGTGCTACACAAAAATCTTGCCACTCTCATCCAGAACAATTCCTTGACATTTACTTCGCTCCAAGTAAGACACAATTAGTGGAGAGGAGTTCGAAAACCTGTGATTACATATGTGGAACTGAAAATGTTCAGGAGTTCACAACATTGGAGGTGGTAAAGCAGTTTCCAAAAGTAAGGGAGAGGTTAAACACTCCACAAACTTGGAGCTCTTCTGGCCTAAAGACTCATTGAGAAAATGCCTCTCAGGTTGGGCACATGAAATATATGTAGTTGTCAGGAGACTTAGCTTCCTTTGTTGTGACACCATCAAATGTGGGTCTGCATCTATGTGACCTGGAGGAAATGGTTCCTTATTTTCTAATGAACATGAGACAGCAGTTCTGAATTCTCTTTTTCTTGGTAAACTGTGACCACTGGGAGTTAAGTTTCTCCCCGTGTGGTCTGTGAAGCCGTTTGGTCATCCTCCATTTTCGTGGTGTTTCTTACTGCTGCACTGGGAGTTTGGAATTGGCTTAATGAAATATAAGGAGTTCAACTGGCACACAATTCTGGAGGGAGCTCTGTCACGTGTGATTGGTCAGGGTCTTCAGGAGAATTTTCGAAACATGGATCTATCCCACATAGCTTTCCCCCTTGACTATAGCAACCGAATTCTGAACATTGCCCTGAATCATCTCAATATAACAAGATGCCTTTACATATAAGGGTCTGCTGCCTGCACCATGTCAGTCACATGTATTTTGGAAGCCAATGGCCGATCCACGTGGTCCCACAACAGATATTTATTCACAACCATATAGTCCACTGCTCTAGCCCCAATACTCAGCAGGCTCCAACTTATGACATCTCGGTTCTATACCATTTTCATGACAACCAGTCAATCAAGGAACTGTCTGGTACACTCATGATCAGCAACAGGACATCCAAAGTTTCTCCAGTGCCACCTGGTCATGGGAATATTAAAAATTTCATGGTATTTATGTAGCCATTTTTCAAGGATGATGTTGGAGGCACTGTGGGTTTCAATTCATTCAGGAACCATTAAATGGTGAGTAAGCTCATTTCAATGAAAGCTCTGGAGAACTCTCACAGACAAGGCTTCCCAAAGAGTGGCCAGAAGGTCACATGAAGCCAGGCTCATTGAGGTCTACAATGTGAGGTACATGTGTGTTTTGAGTGTCAACTATGACTTCCAAGTCTTTCAGTAAAAAAATCATGTGTTATCCTGGCTGAGATTCCCAGTGCTCAGTGGAAAGCCACCCTGGGCCTAGATCTCAGTTTCCAAGGGCTAATCTCATGTGTGGCCTCCTATAATCAAAACACAATTCATGGCAATACTTCTCTCAGGTGAGTTCCAGAACTCAGGCTCTAAGGAGTATCAGAGCAGAGTTCAAGCCCTGGTGGACCAAGTCATCTCTTCCAACCGCCACACAAATGACCACAATTAAAACCAAAACACTCCTACATGGCCCTCATCTTCTTCCATAAAGACACTCATCATAACATATGGCTGGAGGTTTCCATGAGGGGCACAGCCCAAGACAGTGTCCAAAATTAGCTCCCTTGCCCCTCCCTCATTTGCCTAAAGTCAGGGTGGCTTGGACACCCTTCTTCTGAACCAGGAGTGATCTGTAAGGGTAAAAGAAATTGAAATTAAAGTGTTAAAGTTAAAGTGTAAAAGACCGGGTGTTGTAAAGTTTCTAATCTTCAAGGCCTGGTTTAAAATGTAAAGGACCAGGTATTTTTAAGTTTCCATGCTACACGCAAAACCTGAAATTCCTGTAAATTGTAGGACAATTTCTGGACTGCCCAGTAAATATTCCCCCTGACCGCCTGGTTGTTTAATAACCTAGGACCCTGTGTGGCCTACCACATATGCATCGCAGGGCCTAAATCAATCAATTTCAATGTGTACCCCGCTTTAGAATTGACCTATCATTCCCGCCTGACGTGTTCAAGCCAATGAATGAACTAATCATGTTTAGGATTTGTTGTTTCATTTTCCCACAGTGTATGATGATTTGCTAAAGGAGACTGTGATATATGTAAAGTCTCACACTCCCCAAATTGTGTACTTAAGCACTGCTCAACCCCTGCTCGGGGATCTGGGCTGCTCTCCCTTCTTGAGTGAGCACAGAGCACCAGCATGCTGGATTGGATCCTCAATAAATGTCTTTTGCTGTTGCATGAGCCTTGGTCTCATACATGAACATGAATGAAATTAAGGAGTGTATAATAAGACACATATATTTCATATTTTGAATAATCTATAGAGTGTAGATTTTTCACAAAACACATACAGAGATATTAAAAAGTAGCAATATATATGCCAATCAAAATTCATCATGAAATACATATCATACACAGATCCAAAAATCTTTATTTTACTGAACATGGATTTATGTGTAATGTTGTTCAACTAGGAAGCTCACGCAAATGTTGAATTTTCAGTTCCTACAGCATTTAGGAGGAGTGATCTCTTCTCAAAATTTGTATCTGCCTAGTCAGCCACCTCACAATAATGTACGTGTGGTACCAGGTAGGATTCTATTTGTGCATATAAAAATACATGTGCTGAATAGGCAACAGAGAAAGGGAGACAGGAATTCACATATCTGATACCTTTCAAAACACATGGAGAACTATTTCAATTAAAAATGAACCAGATTTTTAACAACTACCCTTTATCATGCAAAAGGCAAGTCCAACTATACACTATGCCTCCTCTGAATTGCTTGTATTTCTATTCTGTTTGGGTTATTTTTCTCCATCATATTAGCATTAGTAGTCAGAGTCTAGTAGGGTATGCTTTAGTGTCATGGATTCAGTAATTCAAATGAAAATAAAGGAAAATGAATCCATTGTTTACGCAAATATGCACTACAAAAAATCTTTCCACTCTCATTCAGAGCAATGCGTTGACATTACCTTCACCCCAAGTAAGACACAATTAGAGGACAAGAGTTAGAAAATCTGTGAATACATATCTGGAATGGAAAATGCTCATTAGTTCACAAGCTTGGACATTTTAGAGGAGTTTTCAAAATTAAGGGACAGGATAAACAGTCCACAGTCATGGAACTCTGCTGGCCTAAAGACTTCTTGAGAAACTGCCTCTGAGGTTGGGCACTTGAAATATATTTTCTTTTCAGGAGCTTTAGCTTCCTTTGTAGTGATACCATCAAAGATGGGTCTTCATTTATCTGACCTGGAGGACATGGTTTCTTATTTTCCAAAGAACATGAGGCAGCAGTGCTCAATCCTACCTTTGAAGGTAAACTGTGGCCACGGAGGGCTAAGTGTCTCCCCGTCTTGACTGTGAAGCCAATTGGTCATCCTACAATTTTCGTGGTGTTTCTTGCTGCTGCACTGGGCTTTTGGTATTTCCTTCATGAAATACAAGGAGTTCAACTGGGACACAGTGCTGGAGCGAGTTCTGTCACGTGTGGAGGGTCAGGGTCTAGAGGAGAATTCACCAACCAGGCTTCTATCGCACATAACTTGCAACATTGTCCATAGCAAACTGATTCTGAACATTGTCCTGAAACCTTTCCTTATAACAAGATGCCTTTACATATAAGGGTCTGCTAGCTGCACCATGTAAGCCACAAGCCATTTAGAAGTTAATGGCAGACTCACATGGCCACACCACCGATATTTTATTATACACCTGCACACCACAGCTCTGGGCCCTCTTCTCAGCACTCTCCAACTTACTTACATCTCTGTTCTACACAATTTTCGTGAAACCCAGTCAGTCAAGGCACTGTCTGGTACACTCATGATCAGCAACAATACATCCAAAGGTTCTCCAGTGCCACCTGGTCAGGGGAATTTCAAGGTATTTATGGAGCAATTTTTCAAGGATGAAGTTGGAGGCACTGTGGGTTTCAATTCATTCAGGAACCATTAAATGTTGAGGAACCTCATTTCAATGAAAGCTCTAGAGAACTCTCACAGGTAAGGCTTCCCAAAGAGTGGCCAAAATATACATATATTTCATATTTTGAAAAATCTTGACAGTGTATATCTATATCTATATTTATATCTATATCTATATCTACACACACACACACACACACAAACACACACGGACATTAAAAACTAGCAATATATATGCCAATCGAAATTCATCATGAAATATATATCATCCACGTATTCAATAATATTCATTTTACTGAACATGGATTTATGTATAATGTTGTTCAACTAGAAAGCTCACCCATAGGTTGAATTTTCAGTTCCAACAGCGTTTAGGAGGGCTGAACTTTTTTCACAATTTGTATCTGCAAAATCAGCCACCTCAGAAGAATATATGTGTGATACAAGGTACAATTCTATATGTGCATATAAAAATATATGTGCTGAATAGGATACAGAGAAATGGGGGAGACAGGAATTCACATATTTGATAAGTTTAAAAATACATGGACAACTCTTTCAACAAAAAAATTGACTAGATTTATAACTCCTACCCTATATAATGGAAAAGGCAATTCCAACGGTACACCATGGCTCCTCGGATGTGTTTGTATTTCTATTCTGTTTGGGTTACTTTTCTCCATCAAGTTAGGATTAGTTGTCAGAGTCTTGTAGGGTATGGGTTAGTGTCAGGGATTCAGAATTTCGAAAGGAAAATTGGAAAATGAATCCAATGTGTATGCAAATATGTGCTACACAAAAATCTTCCGACTCTCATCCAGAACAATGCCTTGACCTTAACTTCGTCCCAAGTAACACATGTAGAGAAGATGAGTAAGAAAATCTGTGAGTACATATCTGGAATTGAATATGCTCAGGAGTTCACAACCTTGCAGGTAGAAGGGGAGTTTCCAAAAGTAAGGGAAAATGTAAACACTCCACAAACATGGAGCTCTGCTATCCTAATGACTTCTGGAAAAACTGCCTCAGATGTTGGGCTCTTGAAATATATGTTGTTGTCAGGAGCTTTAGCTTCGTTTGTAGTGAGACCATAAAAGCTGGGTCTGCATCTATGTGACCTGGAGTAGATGCTTTCTTATTTACCAATGAAAATGAGGCAGCATTGATGAATTCTCTCTTTCTGGGTCAACTGTGGCCACTTGGGGCTCAGTGTCTCCTCATGTGGACTCTGAAGCCATTTGATCATCCTCCAATTTTTGTGATGTTTTTTGCTGCTGCACTGGGAGTTCAGTATTTTCTTCACGAAATACAAGGAATTTAACTGGGACACAGTGCTGGAGGGAGTTCTGTCACGTGTGGTGGAACAGGGTCTGCAGGAGAATGCACAAACCAGGCTTCTTTCCAACATAGCTTGCCACCTTGACCATAGCAACCTGATTCTGAACATTGCCCTGAAACTTATCCATATAACAAGAATCATTTACATATAATGGTCTGCTGGATACACCATGTCAGTCACAAGGCATTTGGAAGCCATTGGCAAATCCAGATAGAAGCACCACAGATGTTTTATCTCACACATGCCCACCTTTGCTCTAGGTCCACTATTCAGCAGGCTCCAACTTACTGGCATCTCTGTTCTACACCATTTTCGTGAAACCCAGCCAAACAAGGCATTGTCTGGTACACTCATGATCACCAATAGGATATCCAATGGTTCTCCACTGCCTCCTAGATATGGGAATTTCAAAAATTTAATGGTATTTATCGAGCCCATCTTTCAAGGTTGAAGTTGGAGTCACTGAATGTTTCATTTAATTCAGTAATCATTAAATGGTGAAGAAGCTCATTTCAATGAAAGCTCTGGAGAACTCTAACTGCTAAGGCTTCTAAAAAAGTGGCCAAAATGCCACATGAAGCCAGGCCCATTGAAGTCTACAATGTTAAGTGCATTTGTTTTTTGACTCTCAACTATGGCTGCCAAGTGTTTCAGAATAAAATTATGTGATACCCTGGCTGAGATTCCCAGTGCTCTGTGGAAAGCCACCCTGGGAATAGATCTCTGTTTCCAATGGCGACTCCCATGTGTGGCCTCCTAATATCCCAACACAATTCATGGCAATACTTCTCTGAGGTCAGTTCCAGGACTCAGTCTCTATGGGGTATCACACCAGAGTTCAAGCCCAGGTGGACGCAGTCATCGCTTCCAACTGCCACACAAATAACCACAGTTAAAACCAAAACACTCCCACATGGCCCTCATCTTCTTCCATATAGACACTCCTCATAATCTCTGGCTGGATGTTTCCATGAGGGGTGCAGCCCAACACAGTGTCCAAATAAGCTCGCTTGCCCATCATTTTCCTAAAGTCAGGGTGGATTGTACACCCTTCCTGTGAACCAGGAGGGATCAAATATGCCTTCCAGTAATACTGCTCTGCTTCTCCAATTTGAGGCCTACTGACTGTCGGTATAGATTTTTTATGTGATGTGGAGTCATGAGAAAACACAAGCATGTATGCAATTGCCTTTGCAGGGCTTTGAAGAACTCATTTGATTCAAAGGATCCCTATTCTCACTTGATGGTGGTAAGGAACCTAACAGAGGAAGGCTAGAGACTTCATCAACAATGACTGATCTTTTTCCCATTTTGGTTTTGGATGCACACATGGGATCATTCTTTAGATGCATCAGGTGCTGAGAACCTAAGCCACAGCCTAACACAGGGCCAAGAGACTGATTCAGACACATCCATTTCCAAAGCAATTAACAAAGAGCCACAGGTGATGCCCATTTAATTCCATTTTAAAACTGTTTTCTTCAGGCTTCACAAACTGTGTCCTGAGGCCAAGACCTTCCTCACATTCAGGGGAAGAGAAGAATTGGTTAGCAAAAGGCCCAAAGCAGAGTTTCTCCACTGAGGCTTTCCTGGTAACACAGATATCTGAGTTTTTTGAGATGCTAGCCATTCCCATTAGCTATCCACTACATGGCCTTGTCACAGAGCTTAGAGGTGGTACATATCTTGGACACAAAACCATGAGCCTATTCTGGAGAGTGGCCAGATTTAGGAAGAAAACAGGAACTTAGGAAATTAGTAGGTGTTTTCCATCCATAAGGGAAGCCACAGTCCATTCATCAATTGGGCAGGATGAATGCTGGGAAGGATTCTACTAAACAGGACACATCCATTGATGAATTCTCTTTTCAAATGTCGACAACCACGGACACAGTGGGATACACAGACATAGAAAACTCACTTTGTGAAACGACTTACTAGGAACAGTCCACTCCAAACCAAACAAACCACCTTTTTTACCTATTCTTAGAACATGAGACAAAACCACAAACTCACACTCACACCCACAAAGGCACCTCCTTCCCCCAAAGAGGTCTTTGACAATCCGGAGTGTCCTCTGACTTGTGGGCCTTATTATGTTCCCTGAAATGTCCTGTCCTGTCTCAGATCTGGTCTCCTTGGCCAAATCTGCGAAGTGGTCAGGAGCCAGCTGTGAGCAACTACCTGCTTTCTCAGGAAAGGCCCCTCTTCTGAGCTCTCCTGAAATTTGGCCATTCTCACATCAGTAGGTACCAAGAAAGACTGACTCTGTTCTTTGTAAATCCAAATAAGTGAGCCCACTGGGAATGGTACTGGGACTGCCTCTGGTTGCCTGGCTTCCTGGATCCCAAGTTCAGAGAGTTCTATCATCAAGGAAGTGAGGAAGGTCACCTCCTTTGTGAACTGAATGAGGTCACTTCTTTGGAAACCACTTTGTCCTAAAATTTGCTTCCAAGGTTCCCATGAGATGGAGGCTGCCCCTATTTCCTGTGATACTTTCACAACTGAGAATTGTATATCAACCATAGGCAGCCGGGAACAGCTGTCCACACTGGCCTGGTTTGGTCCATCTTCTCTACATTAAGAAGAGTGAGGCTGATTCAGACACATCCCTTCATCCTGACCGGGTTGTTTGCCATGGAAGATGACTTTTGCTCTCTCAGGTCCTTCATAGCTGCCTAAATCTTCTCCAGGGATCATTTCTGCATGGAACTTTGAGGTTCTCAGAGGTGGAAGATCCCCTACATTCCTGTATTGGAAGACCAATTCTGTCCCTCCTCTTCTGTAAAGTTAGATTGAGGGAACATTGTATGGTTAAGGTTAATAACAGGTTCCATTTTGGTTAGGAATCATTCTCTGGGATGAATAATGGTATTGGGATTTTGTGATATTTTCAAGAATATATAGGTGAAATATAAGTATGAAAAAAGAAATCTAGGTAATTTTTGAAGGACAGAAGGGAATTGGCCCCATGATTGGGATTCTAAGCTTTCAATTATGTTCTGCACAGGTGTCTCAGATAAATTGATATACAGTGGCATAGGATCTTGTCTTTTGGATGATTGAATGTCGAAGAGAACATCTGGTCCAAAAGGGATAGTTGGTGGATTAGGAAGATATTCGGTAGGTTTAGAATGAAGAGTGTGTATAGAATTTGGACCAAAAGATCTTTAGCAATAGGGTTTTGGGTAGAGACTGAAAGTAAATGTCAGCACATGTGAAGAGTCAGTCACAGTGATAAACTGGGGAAAAAATACAGGAAATCAGATATCAATAGAGACATTAGGAAATCAGGACAAGAATAAAGTGAGTGATAGGATTAGAAATTTTCAACAGGGTTGAAGTTGAATATGTAATTTCAGGAAGAAACAAATATGTAGTCACCAATAGGATTCACTTTGAGAGCATTAGGCAACCTGGATATGAATTTTTTTTTTAATCCATGCTCACTTTCCATTTAGGATTTGGTACAATCATAAGTGTGACCTTGCTTTTTGTTTCCACAATATTACTGTGATTAATGTATATATAGATCAGATGACATGAGTATTTCTTCCACCATTTCTGGGAGCAATATTTTGAAGACATATAATTTAGTATTGTGGGTACAAATAGGTATAGGCTGTGTTATACGAATATAGAGATAACGCATGAATAGACCATACTGTGAATAAATAATATAACTGGTTCCAAATTTAAATAATGGATTGAATTGATATCTGGATAGATACTGGAAAACTTATATTGATATTCATACAATCATTCATACCAGTTATACATCTAATGGTAATATTAGTGTTATGGTTTATCATGAAGTGTCTGTGAGTTTTGCTTCTAAAATGATTATGGAAATCAAAAATAATGTGCTTGGAAAGAAGTCTCATTAAAACAACAGTCACGAAACCTGGGGGAATACATATGTTCTGAAGCAGGAAGTAATTGAAAGTGAAAAAAAATCCTATGAATTTGTGAATTTGTGAATGAAAAATGTATTCTATTATGTGCAAAAACTGAAGAAATATTAATGTACCAAATTTGAATAAAAATGAACGTCAAAGTACATATCATGTCCCATAGGAATCTACTTGCATTGATGTTAAACTGAGTCATTTACTGTAGCAATATTAGGATTTGTATGCACCATTCACTGAAGTTAGCTTTCAGTACTAGGAAACAAATATATATTTCAGGTGGATTAATATTCCAGAGAATATTCTTATGAAAAGTTTAATAAAAATCCACATTCATTAACATCAATGAATTTAGGGAGTATATAATAAGACACATACATTTCATATTTTGAAAAATCTGGAGAGTTTATACATATATATATGCACACACACACACACACACACACACACACACACATATATACATTAAAATGTAGCAATATAAATGCCAATCGAAATACATCATGAAATATATATCATCCACAAATCCAAAAATCTTCACTTTTCTGAACATCAATTTAAGTATAATGTTGTTCAACTAGGAAGCTCACCCATAGTTTGTTTTGTAAGTTCCAACAGCATTTAGGAGGAGTGATCTCTTCTCACAATTTGTATTTCCCAAGTCAGCAACCTCACAAGTATCTACGTGTGATACCAGGTAGGATTCTATATGTGCATATAAAAATACATGTGCTGAATAGGGTACAGAGAAATGGAGACAGGAATTCTCATATTTGTTAACTTTAAAAACACATGGAGAAGGGAGGGGCAGAGCCGCCAACCGCGCCTGTAAGATAGGCGGACCTGCGAGCCACCGGTAGAACAGGCCTAGCGGCCCGCAATCGTACAAAACACATCGCCCTGGTTGGGGGTTGGGCAGAGCCACTGCGCGCCTGCAAGGAACGCGAACATGCGACCCACAGGGAGTACAGGCCCAGCAACCCGCGGAGGGGCAGAGACACCCCTTGCAACTTCTAAATAGGTGAACCTGTGACCCACCGGCAGAAGAGGCCCAGCTGCCTTCAGAGGGGCAGAGCCGGCCCCCGCGCCTGCGAAGTAGACAGACCTGCGAACACCGACAGACCAGGCGCTAGGCCCCGCCATGGTGCTAGACACATAACCAGGTTTGGGGAGGGGCCGAGCCACTGCCCATGCCTGGAAAGCAGGTGGACCTCTCACCCTCTGGCAGAACAGACCCAGCAACCTACCAGCCTGGTAGATATATCGCCCCGGTTTAGGGAGGGCAGAGCTGCCACTCGCGCCTGCAATGTAGACAGCCCTGCAATCCACAGACAGAAGAGGCCCAGCGGCACGGGAGGGGCAGAGCCGACACCTGCGCCTGCAAGGCAGGTGGACCTGTGACCCACTGGCTGAACAGGAGAAGTGCCCGAAGAGGGGTAGAGCAACTGCCCGCTCCTGCAAGGTAGGCGGACAGGCTACCGACCGGCAGAACAGGTCCAGAGGGCTGCTGGTGTGGTAGGCACATTGCCCCAATTGGAGGAGGGGCAGAGCCACCGCCCACACCTGTGAGGGAGACTTTTCATGAATACAATGGCAATATAAACATTTAGGGGTAAAATTCAATAACACAAAAGTTCCACCAAACAGAAAAAAACGCGAACAGTAGGAAAAGACAAGGAAAGAAAGGACCATAAGCAATGCAGGTCAACTCAACATTAGAAGAGGTAATATCTGCAGCAGATGGAATGTCAGATAAAGAATTTAGGATATACTTGCTTCCGATGATCTGAGTCAACAGGGAGACATTAGACAGCAAAATCAGACAATGAAAGATCACTTTAACAATAAATTACATAAACAAATTCAAGAAGCAAAAGATCAACTATACAGGGAGATAGAGGTTATAAAAAAAAAACAAACAGAAATCATAGAAATGCAGGAAGCAATAAACCAACTTAAAAACTCAATTGAGAATACTACCAGCAGAGTAGATCACGTAGAAGATAGAACATCAGACAATGAAGACAAAGTATTTCAACTTGAAAAGAACATAGACAGCTCAGCAAGACTGTTAAGAAACCATGAGCAGAAAATCCAAGAAATATGGGATAACATGAAGAGACCAAACTTAAGAGTAATTGGGATACAGGAAGGTATACAGGTGCAAAACAAAGGAATGAGCAATCTATTCAATGAAATAATATGAGAAACCTTCCCAGACATGAAGAATGAGACAGAATCCCAAATCATAGAAGCCTACAGGATGCCGAATGTGCAAAATCATAAGAGATAAAGACCTAGACATATTATAATGAAGATGCCAAACATACAGAATAAAGAGAGAATTTTAAAAGCTACAAGAGAAAGGAAGCAGATTACATTTAGGGGTAAACCAATCAGGATAACAGCTGATCTTTCAACACAGACTCTGAAAGCTAGAAGATCCTGGAATAACATTTTTCAAACACTGAAAGAAATTGGGTTCCAACCAAGAATTGTGTATCCAGCGAATTTAAGCTTCAGGATGGAAGATAAAATTAAAACGTTCCATGATAAACAAAAGTTAAAAGAATTTGCAGCTAGAAAACCCTTTCTTCAAAAGATCCTTGGCAAAACATTATAGGAAGACGAAATAGAAAATAACAATGAAAACCAACAGTGGGAGGTAGTACAGTAAAGGGGGGAAAATAATCAAAGAGGAAAAAAAAAACATGGTTAGTAACATAAATAAACAAATATGGCTGGAATAACAACCCATATCTCAATAGTAACCCTAAATGTTAATGGCTTAAACTCACCAATTAAGAGACACAGGCTAGTAGAATGGATCACGAAAGAAGACCCAACAATTTTCTGCCTGCAGGAGACGCATTTGATAGGAAAAGAGAAACACAGACTGAAGTTGAAAGGTTGGGAGAAATCATATCACTCATATGGACTTCGGAAACAAGCAAGAGTGTCCATACTCAGATCAAATAAAATAGATATCAAGCCAAAGTTAAGCAAAAGGGATAAAGAGGGACACTACATACTGCTCAAGGGAACCATACACCAACAAGACATAACAATCATAAATATATATGCCCCAAACAATGGTTCAGCTATGTTCATCAAAAAAACTCTTCTCAAGTTCAAGAGTCTGATAGACCACAATACAATAATCATGGGAGACTTCAACACACCTCTCTCACTACTGGACAGATCTTCCAAACAAAAGTTGAATAAGGAAACTATTGAACTGAATAACACAATTAATAACATAGACTTAATAGACATATATAGAATATACCACCCAACATCAAGCAATTACACTTTTTTCTCAGCAGCACATGGATACCTCTCAAAAATAGATCATATATTATGTCACATGGCAACTCTTAGACAATATAAAGGAGTATAGATAATACCAGGCATCTCATCTGATCATAATGGAATGAAACTGAAAAATCAACAATAAAAGAAGGAAGGAAACTTCATGCATCACTTGGAGAATGAACAATACGTACTGAATGATCAATGGGTTATAGAAGACATCAAGGAGGAAAATAAAAAATTCTTAGAGATAAATGAAAAAGACAGACGGAACATATCAGAATCTATGAGACACATTGAAAGCAGTTCTAAGAGGAAAATTCATTGCTTGGAGTTCTTTCCTTAAAAAAAGAAAAAAAAACAACAAATAAATGATCTCATAGTTCATTTCAAAATCCTAGAAAAAAAAGAGCAAAACAACAGCAAAAGAAGTAGAAGGCAAGAAATAATTAAAATCAGAGCTGAAATTAATAAAATCAAAACAAAAGGATCAATTGAAAAATTTGACAATACTAAAAGTTGAAAAATAAATAAAATTGACAGACGCTTAGCCATGTTAACAAAGAGAAGAAGAGAGAGAACTCAAATTACTATCATACTGGATGAAAATGGCAATATCACAACAGACACTTCTGAAATACAGAAGATAATCAGAAATTATTTTGAATCCTTATACACCAATAAATTAGAAGATAGTGAAGGCATTGATAAATTTCTTAAGTCATATGATCTGCCCAGATTGAGTCAGGAGGATATAGACAACCTAAGCAGACCAATATTAATTGAGGAAATAGAAGAAACCATCCAATGACTACCAACTAAGAAAAGAACAGGACCGAATGGGTATACAGCAGAGTTTTTCAAAACCTTTAAAGAGGAACTAATACCAGTACTTTTCAAGATATTTCAGGAAATAGAAAAAGAGAGAGAACTTCCAAATTCATTTTAGGAGGCCAATATCACCCTGATTCATAAAACAGACAAAGACACTTCAAAGAAACAAATCTACAGACCAATATCTCTAATGAACCTAGATGCAAAAATCCTCAATAAAATTCTGGCGAATCAGATACAAAAACATATTTAAAAAATTGTGCAACATGATCAAGTAGGATTCATCCCTGGGATACAAGGCTGGTTCAATATACGGAAATCAATAAATGTTATTCACCACATCAATAGACTTAAAAATAAGAACCATATGATCACCCCAATAGATGCAGAAAAAGTATTCAACAAAGTACAGCATCCCTTTATGTTCAAAACTCTAGAAAAACTAGGGATAACAGGAACATACCTCAATATTGTAAAAGCAATCTATGCTAAGCCTCAGGCTTGTATCATTCTGAATTGTGAAAAAATTGAAAGCATTCCCTCTAAAATCTGGAACAAGACAGGGATGCCTTCTCTCACTACTTCTGTTCAACATAGTTCTCGAAACACTGGCCAGAGAAATTAGACAAATGAAAGAAATTAAAGGCATAAAATTAGGAAAAGAAGAACTTAAATTATCACTCTTTGCAGATGACATGACTCTATACCAAGCAGACCCAAAAGGGTCTACAAAGAAACTATTAGAGTTAGTAAATGAATTCAGCAAAGTGGCATGATATAAAATCAACAATCATAAATCAAAGGCATTCCTGTATATCAGCAACAAATCCTCTGAAATGGAAATGAGGACTACCACTCCATTCAGAATATCCTCAAAATAAAAATAAAATACTTGGGAATCAACGTAACAAAAGATGTGAAAGACTTACACAATGAAAACTACAGAACAATAAAGAGAGAAATAGGAGAAGATCTTACAAGATGGAAAAATATACCCTGTTCATGGATAGGCAGAATTAACATCATCAAAATGGCGATATTACCAAAAGTTCTCTATAGGTTTAATGCAATGCCAATCAAAATCCCAAGGGCATTTCTTGTAGAAATAGATAAAACAATTATGAAATTCATATGGAAAAATACAAAACCCAGTATATCAAAGACAACTCTAAGCAGAAAGTGTGAATCAGGCGGTATAGCGATACAAGTCCTCAAATTATACTACAGAGCAATAGTAACAAAAAGAGCATGGTACTGGTACCAATACAGGTGGGTGGACCAATGGTACATAATAGAGGACACAGAAATCAATCCACAAAATTACAGCTATCTCATATTTGATAAAGGAGCTAATAGCATGAAATGAAGGAAGGATAGCATCTTTAAAAAATGGTGCTGGAAAAACTGGAATTCCATATGTAACAAATGAAACTGAATCCCTTTCTCTCTCCATGCACAAAAGTTAACTCAAAATGGATCAAGGAGCTTGATATCAAATCAGAGACACGGCATCTGATGGAAGAAAACTTTGGCTATGATCTACATACTGTGGGGTCGGGCTCCAAATTCCTCAATAGGACACCCATAGCATAAGAGTTAATAACTAGAATCTACAAACTGGACTTACTCAAACTAAATAGATTTTTCTCAGAAAAAGAAACAATAAGAGAGGTAAAAAGGGAGCCTACACCCTGGGAACAAATCTTGACTCCTCACAATTCAGATAGAGCCCTAATATCCAGAGTTATACAAAGAAATCAAAAAAATTAACAATAAGAAAATGAATTACCCAATCAACAAATGGGCCAAGGACCTGAACAGACACTTCTCAGAGGAGGACATACAATCAATCAATAAGTACATCAAAAAATTCTCACCATCTCGAGCATTCACAGAAATGCAAAACAAACCCACCCTAAGATACCATTTCACTGCAGTAAGCTTAGCAGCCTTTATGAAGTCAAACGACAACAAGTGCTGGCGAGGATGTGGGGAAAAGGGTACACCTGTACATTGCTGGTGGGACTGCAAATTGGCGCAGCCAATTTGGAAAGCAGTATGGAGATTTCTTGGAAAGCTGGGAATGGAACCACCATTTGACCCAGCAATTCCCCTTCTCGGTCAAATCCCTATAGACCCAAAAAGAGCATGCTACAGGGACATTGATAAATCTATGTTCATAGCAGCACAATTCACAATAGGAAGACTGTGGAACCAACCTAGATGCCCTTCAATAGATGAATGGATTAAAAAATGTGGCATTTATACACAATGGAGTATTACTCTGCATTAAAAAATGACAAAATCATACAATTTGCAGAGAAATGGATGGCATTAGAACGTATTATGCTACGTGAAGATACCCAATCACTAAAAAACAAATGCCAAATGTTTTCTTTGATATAAGGAGAGTAACTGAGAACAGAGTTGGAAGGAAGAGCATGAGAAGATGATTAACATTAAACAGGGGTGAGAGGTGGGAGGGAAAAGGAAAGAGAAGCAAAATTGCATGGAAATGGAAGGAAACCCTCATGGTTATACAAAATTAAATACAAGATGAAGTGAGCCGAAAGGGGACGAAAACAAGGGGAAGAAATGAATTACAGCAGATGGGGTACATTGAGAGGATTGGAGGGGAGGGGATGGCAGATAGTAGAGGACAGGAAAGGCAGCAGAATACAACAGACACTAGTATAGCAATATGCAAAACAGTGGATGTGTAACTGATGGGATGCTGCAATCTGTATACGGGGAAAAATGGAAGTTCATAACCTACTTGAATCAAAGTGTGAAATATGACATGTCAAGAACTATGTAATGTTTTGAAGAACAAACAATAAATATCAAAGGAAAAAAAACACATGGAGAAGTATTTCAATTAAAAATTGACTAGGTTTATAACACCTACACTTTATCATGCAAAAGGCAAGTCCGAATATACACCATGCCTGTTCAGAACTGCTTGTTTTTCTATTCGGTTTGGGTCATTTTTCTCCATCATATTAGGATTAGTAGTCAGAGTTTTGTAGGGTACGTGTTAGTGTCAGGGATTCAGTTTTTGGAATTGAAAATTGGAAAATGAATCCAATGTGTATACAAATATGTGCTACACAAAAATCTTCCCACTTTCATCCAGAACAATGCCTTGACGTTACCATCTCCCCAAATAAGAAACAATTAGAGGAGAAGAGTTAGAAAATCTGTAAATACATATCTGGAATGGAAAATATTTAGGAGGTCACAAACTTGGAGGTGGTAGAGGAGTATCCCAAAGTAAGGTACAGGGTAAACACTCCACAAATATGGAGGTGTGCTGGCCTAAAGACTTCTAGAGAAACTTCCTCTGAGGATGGGCACTTGAAATATATGTTGTTGTCAGTAGCTTTAGCTTCCTTTGTAGTGAGATCATCAAAGCTGGGTCTGCATCTATGTGACCTGGAGGACATTCTTTCTTGCTTTCCAATGCACATGAGGCAGCAGTGCTGAATTCTCTCTTTGTATGTAAACTGTGGCCACTGGGGTCTAAGTGTCTCCCCGTGTGGACTGTGAAGCCTTTTGTTCATCCTCCACTTTTCGTGGTGTTTCCTGCTGCAGCACTGGGAGTTTGGTATTTGCCTCACGAAATACAAGGGTTTCAACTGGAACACAGTGCTGGAGGGAGTTTTGTCACTTGTGGTTTTTCAGGGTCTACAAGAGAATGCACCAACCAGGCTTCATTCCCACATAGCTTGCCCCCTTGTCTATAGCAACCTGATTCTGCACATTGCCCTGAAAACTATCAATTTAACAAGACACCTTTACATATAAGTGTCTGGTCACTGCACCATGTCAGTGACAAGCCATTTGGAAATCAATGGCAAATCCACATGGCGCAACCACAGATGATTCATCACACACCTGCACACCACAGCTCAGGGCTCACTACTCAGGAGGGTCCAACTTAATAGCATCTCTGTTCTACACCATTGTCATAAATCCCAGTCAATCAAGGCACTGTCTGGTACACTCATGATCAGTAAAAGTGCATCCAAATGTTCTCCAATACCATCTGGTCATGGGAATTTCAAAAATTTCTTGGTATTTATCTAGCCTCTTGGTAAATCCAAACAAGTGAGCCCACTTGGACTGGGACTGGGACTGGCTCTGGGTGCCTGGCTTCTTGGATCACAAAATTCAGAGATTTCCATCACCAAGGAAGTGAGGTGAGGTCACTTCCTTCAGAAAATGAATGAGGCCACTGTCTTGGCCACCACTTTGTCGTAACAGTTGCTTCCTAGTGTCTCAGGAAAAGGAGGCAGCCTCTATTTCCTGTGACACTTTCACAAGTTAGAATGGTATAGAAACATAGGCACCTGGGAACAGCTCTCCACACATGCCTGGTTTCATACATCATCCCTATATTAATAATAGATAGGCTTATTGAGACACATCCTTTCATCCTGATCGGGTGGTTTGCAAAGGAAGATGACTTTTGCTGTTTCAGGTCCTTCATAGCTGCCTACGTCTTCTCCAGGGATCATTTCTGCATGGAATTTGAGGTACTCAGCAGGTGAAAGATCTCCTAACTTCCTGTATTGTAATACTAACTTTGTCCCTGCTCTTCTGTAAAGTGAGATTGAGTGAACAATCTCAGTTTACAGAATGGTTAGGGTTAATAGCATGTTCGATTTGGGTTATGAATCATTTTGCTGGATGAATAATGATATTGGGAACCTGCGATATTTATAAGAATATGGAGGTGAAATATAAGTATGAAAACAGAAATCTAGGTAATATTTGAAGCCCAGAAGGACTTTGGGCCCTTGATTGGGATACATAGCTTTAATTTTGTTCTGTGTGACCTTTGCATTTGTGTCCAGAATATTACTGTGATAATATGTATATGTAGCTAAGGTGACATGAGTATTTCTTCCACCATTTCTGTGAGCAATATTTTGAAAACTTATAAATTAGTACTGGGGATACTAATAGGTTTACCCTGTTTTGATGAATATAGAGATGATGCATTAATAGACCCTACTGTGAATAAATTATATAACTGGTTCCAAATTTAAATAATGGATTGTATTGATATCTGAAAATATATAGGAAATCTTATATTGATATACATACATTCATTCCAACCAGTTATATATCTAATGGTAATGTTAGGGTTATCATTTATCATGAATAGTGTGTGAGTTTTGCTTCAAAAATGATTATGGAATCGAAAATAATATGTTTAGAAAGAAGTTTAGTAAAAAGACCAGTCAAGAAACATGGAGGAATATATGTCTTCCAAAGGAGGAAGTGATTGAATGTGAACCAAATGTTTATAAATTTGTGAACTTGTGAATGAATGGATATATCTAATGATGTCCATAAACTGAAGAAATAATTACGTACCAGGTTTGAATAAAAATGAACTTTAACAAACACTATAGAAACATTAGGAATTCTGGAAAAGTATAGTTCGCAGTGAAAGGTTAATAAAATAAGTACTTGTCACTTTCTGTTTTTCAGTATGCTTAACAAAACACTGTTGAAATCTTGAGAACTTTTTGATAGTCTTTTTCCCAGAATGTGCTGTCCAAAACTGCCAAACTGCAGAATGTACTCCCTCAACCGATTGCACACAAACCGCTCACTTGCCCGGACCCATCAATAAACTTCCCCCCCTGCCCTCTCCTAGGAAAATATATAAGCTCTGCTTAAGCTGTTCTCAAGGCTCTCTGCTCTATTCAAGTGAGCTCTGAGCCCCAGCATGCTGGACCCCCAATAAACCCTTTGCTTTGCATGAGACAGTCTCTTGGTGGTCTCTTCACCCGATTGTCACCGGACCTTTACATATGGAGGTTCCACCGAGATCCGGCAGCCGTGGACAAGCGACCCCAATGAACCCCTCTCGGGGTAAGTAAGGTGCCTCTTTCTGGTTTCAGGTTTCAGGTCAGGGCTTGGCAAAATGGATGTCGATGAAGAGCGTGAGCTCTCTCCGATGGTGGCTGACAGTCATGTCACAGAGCCACAGGCCAAGTCCCTGGGGGACGTCATAGAGGACTCAGAAAATCGAGGAACAATAGTCTCCATGACTCAGTGATATTTTGTTTCAGATTCGGTATTGCCAACCCATCGGGTTTTGCCAACTACTCAGTCCTGGTCTCAGTGTTGGACTTCCATATCCTGTCTTTATTGTCTTGTCTTGTCTGTGCCATGTGTTGTTGCTTTTACTGTTTGTGTATCTTTCATTATGGGACAGAGCACTTCAATACCTCTGTCTCTGACCCTTGTTCACTGCAACAAAGTTTGCTTAAGGGATCAGAATCTTTCTTTTTCAGTAAAATGCTGGACCTGGCAGACTCTCTGTGGCTCAGAATGGCTCACCTTTGGATTTGGATGGACCCTAGAAGGATCTTTCTACTTCCCACTAATTTAAAAAGTTAGAGATATTGTCTTTCAGCCAGAGCCACATAGATACCTGTGAAGACAGATGGACACTGCCTACGAACCCGGTGACGAGGGGAATCAACATCAATATCAAGAAAGAGACTTTGTGTACATTAGACGACATCAGGTTTCATCCCTGGAACCCTGCTGGAAGGGACCATAGCAGGTGCTACTTATAACACCTACAGCAGTAAAGGTAGACAGAATCACTTCCTGGATCCATACCTCTCATCTCAAGCCTGTGCCCTGTCCAGACTCTGGCTGGAAACTGTAAAAGACTGGTAACGCTTTCAAATTGTGTATTTGCCATGTAGATAAGGCAATAGACTCTCCCCTTGACCACCAGTAGTCCTAACCCTCATCAGCCCATTCAGCAGCGATGGCTCATCACAAATCTTACTGGACAAGAAGTATGGTCTATCTCGCATACAGCCCACTTAGGGACATGTCGCCATCTCTCCACAGAAACATTTGTCAGCTGGCTATAGGTCTTTTCCATTGGGATATCCCTGATGAAGTGGATCCCACTAAAATTCCATTAAATCCCTTCTCTACCATAGATAATGGAAACAAATATTATGGATGTAGGGACACGTGAGCCAGATGCAGGTTGGCTAGCCTAGATTACTATGTTTGCCCGGCGGACTATCAAAGCCACAAACAGTCAAGGCTGTGTTGGGGGAAAGCCGGCTTCTTCTGTAAGTCATGAGGATGTGAGCATACAGGGACTGCTTGATGGAACCCAAACTCCTCATCAAATTCTGTACACAACATTGGCGATATTACCAATTAGATAACCAAATTGATGGCCCCCAGAGGGGTCTCTGGATCCTCAAATTCTGCGTGACCTTTTTAACTTCTGCAAGTGCGAAAAGGGTAAAAGGAGATTTCCCTATGTGGAGGCCTTTTCCCTCCTTTGCTCACATCCTGAACTATGCTTCTCCAATAGATCCTCACCCTCAGCCTTCTGCTCCAGACTCTCTGCTCTTACTCTCACCTATGCAACCTGATTTCTCCCCTCCAATTACTAGATCAAAAACCCAAACCTCCGCCTGTTCTAAGACCGTTGCCCCCTTCTTGAGGTAGCAGGTACTGAGGTACACCTCAACCAACTCACTCCTCTCTTCTCCTGTCATTGCCCGCACTGGGTCACACCAGGTCCTCTTACTACCTAACACAAAGCCCAAACCAGCTTAGAAGAGCCCTCACACCCTTATCCAAGATGCAATGTAAATGGCCTTTAAAGTTGCTTTTTCATCACTGAAAACATGTTACTAAGTATTTAAAGTCCCTCAAATGCTTTTTGGGATACTAACTCCCATCTTACCCTCTGCTGTACCTGTTGTACTGCTCAAGATTTGTTCCTAGAAAAATCCAAAACCCCTTTTCCATTATTCATTTACATTTCTCCTACCTCATTCTCAGATCCACGGAACTGCTCACAGCCATGCCTTCCCCGTCTTCCCCCTCTGTACCAGGCCCACAGAAAAGTCTTAACTGACCTTCTCCAGAAATCTCCAACATAGCTGAATTTAGGAATTTCAGCAAAAGAGTCCCAAATAAAAGATTTCTAAGTAGATAAAATTCCACTTTTCATGTTGCCCTATTCTACTTGGCCACTGGCTAAAAAACTCTGCAATCCTAAGCTAGACACCCCCATACTAATTTTTCACAAAATATGTGAACAAGGCCTTGGCCTTGAGCTGAGGCTTCACATAGATGGCTACAATTGTAAGATAAAGAAGTTACCAACTGGGCTCCATGGTAACAGTTGGCAGGGGAAAAATAAAGGGAATATAAAGCTCTCCCTCACCCAGGTGTCCTTGGAAGGTTAACTTTCCCAGAACAGAGGAAAAAAAAAAGAAGACAAATGGCTTCTTGTGAACTTCTTAAGACTGTGAACTTCTGAGCCCCTTCCCTTATATGTTGGGTACAAAATTCTGAAAGTACCTAAACTTGGGATTCTGGGGATTTAATTGATTACAACAGAAGTAATGCCCTCTGAATATGGTTGCAAACAAATAGGACTGTTTTCCTGTCTTTGGTACTATCTTAGGTGCCTTGCCTTGTCCATCCCTACAACAGTATAATTCTAAATACTTAAAACATTGTTTATGTTTTCATGAAGTGGTCAAAAGATGTGATTAATTGTGTAGTTGTGCAAATGTTTCCCAGAGTGCTCTATCATGACACAGGTTCATTTGAAGATCAAATGGGGGGGCATAAAACCTGGTTCCACTGGGAACATATATCCCTCACTTTCGCCATCCTATTAGGAATACATGTTGCTGCAGGGGTGGGCACAAGAACCACTGCCTTGGTCCATGGGACAAAACAAATGACCCAAATAGAAGCAGCAATAGGCCAAAACTTAAAGATATTAGAAACCTCCATCACAGCATTGCAGGAATCTTTAACCTATCTCTCTGAAGTTGTTTTACAGAACAGTCGAGGATTGGAATTTCTCTTCATGAGAGAAGAGGGCCTTTGTTTTGCATTGATGGAAGAATGTTGTTTTTATGCCAACCATACTGGAGTTGTAAAAAAATCTATGAGTAAATTAAAATGACGACTTGAAGAGCGTCAACGAGAGAGAGAGGTCCAAAAAGGGTGGTTTGAATCTTGGTTCACAAAGTCCCCCTGGTTAACTACGCATTTATCAACCCTGGCGGGTCCAATAATAATCCTCACATTATTGCTAACTATAAAACCCTGCTTGCTCAACCATGTAATTTATTTTCTCCAGGCTCAAATTGGACAAGTTAAACTAATGGTAATACCCCACTAGCAGACATGGAATGTGACACCACCCAATGATCATATTTATGATTAAAAGTAGCCAGAAAAAGAAGTGTCGAATGAAAGGTTAATAAAATATGTAGTTGTCACTTCCTGTTTTTCTGTACACTTAACAAAACACTGTTGAAATCTTGAGAAATTTTTGCCAATCTTGTTCCCAGAATGTGCTGTCCACAACTGCCAAACTGCAGAATGTACTCCCCTATCAGGTTGCATGCAAACTGAACACTCGCCCTGACACATCAATTAACTTCCCTCCCTGCACTCGCAAGGAAAAGTTTATAACATCTGCTTAAGCTGTTATCAGGGCTCTCTACTCTTTTCAAGTGAACTCTGAGCCCCAGCATGCTGGACCCCCAATAAACCCATTGCTGTTACATGAGATAGACACTTGGTGGTCTCTTCTTCCGACGCTCGCCCGACCGTTACTTGGATGATTGAATGTAGAATAGAACATCCAGTCAAAAAGGGATAGTCGGTAGGATTAGGAATATAGTCCGTAGGTTTAGGAAGAAGAGTGAGTATAGGATTTGGACCAAAAGTTCTTTAGCAATAGGGTTTCGGTTAGAGAGTGAATGTAAATGTCAGCACATGTGAAGAATGAGTCACAATGATGAAATGCGGAAAATATGTAGGAAAGCAGATATCAATAGAGACATTAGGAAATCAGGCAAAGTACAAAGTGAGTGATAGGATTAGACATTATCAACAGGGTTGAGTTTCAATATATAATCTTAGGAAGAAACAAATATGTAGTCACCAATAAGATTGACATTTGAGAGCATTAGGCAACCTGGACATGGATGATTTTAGTAATCCATGTTCACTTTCCATTTAGGCTTTTGGGAGAATCCTAAGTGTGACCTTTGCATTTTGTGTCCAGAATACTACTGTGATAAAATGTATATATAAATCAGTTGACATGAGTATTTCTTCCACCATTTCTGGGAGCAATATTTTGAAGATATACAAATTATTATTGGGCGTACACAGAGGTGTACCCTGTGTCTATGAATATAGAAGTAATGCATGAATTGACAATACTGTGAATAAAAAATATAACTGATTCCACTTTAAATAATGGATTGATAGAATTGATATTTAAAAATATATAAGAAATCTTATATTTATATAGAATCATTCATTCCAATGAGTTATACATCTAATGGTAATATTAGGGTTATATTTTATCATGAAAGGTGTGTGAGCTCTGCTTCAAAAGTGAGTATGGAAATGGAAAATAATGTGTTTGGAAAGAAGTCTCATGAAAAGACCAGTCAAGAAACATAGAGGAATGCATGTGTTCTGAAGTAGGAAGTAATTGAAAGTGACAAAAATGCAAATAATTTTGCTAACTTGTGGGTGAAATATAAGTATGGAAAAAGAAATCTAGGTATGATTTGAAGCCCAGAAGGGCATTTGCCCCTTGAGTGGTTTAATTAGCTTTGACTTATGTACTGCACATATGTCTCAGATAAAGCGATATACAATGGAACAGGAATTTGCACCTTGGATGATTGAATAACGAAGAGAACATCCAGTCAAAAAGGATTTGTCGCTAGGATTAGGAAGATAGTCGGTAGGTTTAGGAAGAAGATTGAGTATAGGATTTGGACCAAAAGTTCTTTAGCAATAGGGTGTCGGGTAGAGATTGAATATATATGTCAGCACATGTGAAAAGTCAGTCACAATGATGAACTGGGGAAAATAGTAGGAAAGCAGATATCAATAGAGATTAAGAAATCAGGCAAATTATAAAATGAGTCATAGGTTTAGACATTCTCAACAGGGTTGAGATTGAAAATGTAATCTTCAGAAGAAACACATATGTAGTCACCAATATGATTGACATTTGAGAGCATTAGGCAACCTGGACATGGATGAGTTTAGTAATCCATGTTCACTTTCCATTTAGGCTTTTGGGAGAATCCTAAGTGTGACCTTTGCATTTTGTGTCCAGAATACTACTGTGATAAAATGTATGTATAAATCAGTTGACATGAGTATTTCTTCCACCATTTCTGGGAGCAATATTTTGAAGATATACAAATTATTATTGGGCATACACAGAGGTGTACCCTGTGTCTATCAATATAGAGATAATGCATGAATAGACCATACTGTGAATAAATAATATTACTGGTTCCACTTTACATAATGGATTAAATTGATATCTGAAAGTATACAAGAAATCTTATATTGAAATACAATCATTCATTCCAACCAGTTTTATATCTAATGATAATATTAGGGTTATGGATTATCATGACGGTTGTGTGAGTTTTGCTTCAAAATTGATAATGGAAATCAAAAATAATGTGTTTATAAAGAAGTCTCTTAAAAAGAGCAGTCAAGAAACATGGAGTAATCCATGTGTTCTGAAGCAGGAAGTGATGGAAAGTAAAACAAATGCGTATAAATTTGCTAAATTGTGGATGAAATATACATCCTATCATGTGCATAAACTGGAGAAATAGTAATGTAACAGTTTTGAATGAAAATGAACGTCAAAATACACATTATATCCCATTGGAATCTTCATGCATTGATGTTAAACTGGGTCAGTTACTGTAGAAATATTTGATTTTTTTTTGGTGTCATAATACACTTTATTTTAGCACTAGCATGCCACAGAATGTAGAGGAAAGAGCAATAGATTTTCAGTTATAGCACTAATAATCTAACATTTAATGACTATTTTGGGGAGTCTAGAAATTGCATAAGGCTATGTAACATAATTGTTTTTTATTTAACATTCATAAAAACTTGGAATTTTGGTAATATTTCTCCTTTTTCATTTTTTTATTTTTTCAGTTGTTCATAGACCTTCATTTTATTTATTTGTATGTGGTGATGAGAATATAACCCAGTGCCTCACACATGCTAGACAAGCATGTTAACACTGAGCCAGAAACCCAGCTCCTCCACTTTATCTTATCATCAAACACTCCTCACCCTCTTCATTACTCACTTTCTTAATCGTTTTCCCCCTTCTCTCTATTCTTTTTCACTTTCCCTCCTTATGTATTTTTCTCTCTTGTCATTACAAACACTAGTATGCTATGAAATTTACATTTAAAACTGATTTTATAGTCATTCTTTTTTCTTGAGAAAATTTAAAAATTATAATCACCTGATAGATATATTACAATACATTTATTATACATATGCATCTATATTCATTCACATGTATTACATATATATATACATATATATTTAAAATTACTTTTATTAGCCTTTTAGAAATAATATATACCAAGTCTTTCTTAATTTTCAAGTCTTCCAGAATTAACATCTTACAGTGAAAATCAAATAAACATGTTTAAGTTAACAGGTATCATTCTTATTTATCAATACTGATAATTTAAGGTTTTATATCACATTAAGTTGTAATATGGCATATTAACTCTTATGAATTAGAGAAAATTTTTTTTGAACAACCTATTATTTAAGGACCATATGCACTGACATTTCAAAAGGCCTTCTTGTGATTTCAATTTCTATCAATTGTGTGTTAATTAAAAAATACTTATTTTAGTAATTTTCATATTCATAATTGATATAAAGTCAATTGTTTAATCCTTTTTGTAAGTAGTTACTTATTACAGTAGGGGCAGTATTAATAATTCTAAATCTTTATAAGAAAAGTGGTACAAAGATATTTTCAGGCAAAATTAAGAATAATTGCGATCTCTAAATGTTTGATTACTGATACATATAATACAGAGCTTTTGATGAGTCTCTTTCCCAGTAAAACATAAAATGCAAAGATACAGTTGGGTATGTATGTCCAAATAAAGATAAGAAAAAATACACATTATCAGTTAGAAACTATTAAATAAAAGATGAAAAGAACAATCCAACACATTGTACCAACTTGTCAGTTGAGTTAGTATTCTGGAAGAATAGCCTAAGACTAGAACTGGTCCATGACAAAATATTCACTAAAAAATGAAATATGAAAAATATAGGAAATACTATGAATTTTTCAGGAGGGTAGGTGGATTAACCTTTAATCTCAATTATGTGCATTTTTAAAACCAGTTTTCTGGTACAATAAAATTGTGATAGATACAACTAAACAAAACAAAGTTTCTGCTTAGCAAAATGAATGCATCTCAACATTTTTTAGCTGATATCTTCCCACTCAATTTTAAACCTTTATTTATTTATTTTTTATTGGTTGTTCAAAACATTACAAAGCTCATGGTATATCATCTTTCATACATTTGACTCAATTGGGTTATGAACTCCCAATTTTCCCCAAATACGAGTTGCAGAATCACAATGGTTACACATTCATATTTTTACAAAATGTCATATAAGTGACTGTTGTATTGTGCTACATTTCCTACCCCCTACTATCTTCCCTCCCCTCCCCTCCCATCTTCCCTCTCTACCTCATCTGCTGTTTTTCACTTCTCTCCCTATTCCACCCCCTTTCCCCTCACTACCTCTTATATGTAATTTTGTGTAACATTGAGGGTCTCCTACCATTTCAATATGGTTTCCATTCTCTCTCCCTTTGCTTTCCTCTCTTGTCTTTGATTAATGTTAATCTTTTCCTCAAGTTCTTTCTCCCTGTTCTATTCTTAGTTGCTCTCTTTATATCAAAGAAGACATTTGACTTTTGTTTTTTAAAGAGTGGCTACCTTCTCTTAGCATAATCTGCTCTAATGCCATCCATTTCCCTACAAATTCTATGATTTTGTCATTTTTTAGTGCTGCATAATACTCCATTGTGTATTGATGCCACATTTTTTTTATCCATTCATATATTGAAGGGCATCTAGTTTGTTTCCACAGTCTACCTATTTTGAATTGTGCCACTATGATCATTGATGTGGCAGTATCCCTATAGTACGCTCTTTTGAGATCCTCAGGGAATAGTCTGAGAAGGGCAAAAGCTGGTTCAAAGGGTGGATCCATTCCCAGTTTTCCCAGGAATCTCCATTCTGCTTTCAAAGTTTGCTTCACCAATTTGCAGTCCCACCAGCAGTGTACAAGTGTACCCTTTTCCCCACATCCTCGTCAACACTTGTTGTTCTGTGACTTCATAATAGCTGCAAATCTTACTGGAGTGAGATGGTATCTTAGGGTGGTTTTGATTTGCATTTCTCTGACTGCTAGAGATGGTGAGCATTTTTTCATGTACTTGTTGATGGATTGTATGTCTTCCTCTGTGAAGTGTCTGTTCAGTTCCTTGTCCCATTTGTTGATTACATTATTTGTTATCTTATTGTTTAATTTTTTGAGTTCTTTGTATATTCTGGATATTAGGGCTCTATCTGAAGTGTGAGGGGTAAAAATTTGTTCCCAGGATGTAGGCTCTCTATTTACCTCTCTTATTGTTTCTCTTGCTGAGAAAAAACTTTATAGTTTAAGTAAGTCCAATTTGTTTATTCTTGTTATTAACTCTTGGGCTATGGGAGTCTTATTATGGAATTTGGAGCCCGACCCCACAGTATGAAGATCGTAACTAACTTTTTTTCTATCAGACGCAGTGTCTCTGATTTTATATCTAGCTTCTTGATCCATTTTGAGTTAACCTTTGTGCATGGCAAGAGAAAGAAATTCAGTTTCATTTATTTGCATATGGATTTCCAATTTTCCCAGCACCATTTGTTGAAGATGCTATTCTTTCTCCATTGCATGCTTTTAGCCCCTTTATCAAATATAAGAAAGTTGTAATTTTGTGGATTGGTTTCTGTGTCCTCTATTCTGTACCATTGGTCCACCTTCCTGTTTTGGTACCAGTACCACACTGTGTTTGGTACTATTGCTTTGTAGTACAGTTTGATCTCTGATATCGCTATAACTCCAGATTCACACTTACTGCTTAGAGTTGCTTTCGCTATTCTGGGTCTTTTGTTTTTCCATAAGAATTTCATGATTGCTTTATCTTTTTCTACAAGAAATGCTGTTGGGATTTTGATTGGCATCACTTTAAACCTGTAGAGAACTTTGCGTAATATTGCCATTTTGATAATGTTATTTCTGCCTATCCATGTACAGGGTTCATTTTTCCATCTTCTAAGATCTTCTTTTATCTCTCTCTTTAGAGTTCTGTAGTTTTCATTATATAAATCTTTCACCTCTTTTGTTAGGTTGATTCCCAAGTATTTTATTTTATTTGAATATATTGTGAATTGAGTGGTTTTCCTCATTTCCATTTCAGAAGTTTTGTTGCTGATATACAAAAATGCCTTTGATTTATGTGTGTTGATTTTATATCCTGCCACTTTGATGAATTCATTTATTTACTCAAGCCGTTTCTTTGTAGACCCTTTTGGGTCTGTTAAATATATTATCATGTCATCTACAAATAGCGATAATTTAAATTCTTCCTTTCCTGTTTTTATGCCTTTATTTTCTTTTGTCTGTCTAATTGCTCTGGCTAGTATTTCTAGAACTTAATTGAATAGAAGTGGTGATAGAGGGCATCCCTTTCTTGTTCCAGATTTTAGAGGGAATTTCTTCAGCTTTTCTCTATTTAGGATGATGCTAGCCTGATTTTTAGCATATATAGCTTTTACCATGTTGAGGTAAGTTCCTTTTATCCCTAGTTTTTATAGTGTTTTGAACATAAAGGGATGCTGTAGTTTGTCGAATGCTTTTTCTGCATCAATGGAGATGATCATATGGTTCTTGTCTTTAAGTCTATTGATGTGGTGGATTACATTTATTGATTTCCATATATTGAACCAGCCTTGCATCGCAGGGATGAATCCTACTTGATCATGAAGCACAATTTTTTTGATATGCTTCTGTATTCGATTCGCCAGGATTTTATTGAGAATTTTTGCATCCAAGTTCATTAGAGATATTGTTCTGTAGTTTTCTTTCTTTAAAGTGTCTTTGTCTGGTTTCGGGATCAGGGTGATGTTGGCCTCATAGAATGAATTTGGAAGAGCTCTTTCTTTTTGTTTTTCTTGAAATAGCTTGAATAATATTGGTATTAGTTCTTCTTTGAAGGTTTTGTAGAACTCCGCTGTATACCCATCGAGTCCAGGGTTTTTTTTGGTTGGCAGTCCTTTGATGGTTCTTCTATTTCTTCCTTTGTTATTGGTCTGTTTAAATTGTGTGTGTCTTCCTGACTCAATCTGGGCAGATCGTATGACTTAAGAAATTTATCAATACCTTCACTATCTTCAATTTTATTGGAATATAGTGTTTCACAATACTTTCTAACTATCTTCTTTATTTCTGTAGTGTCTGTTGTGATATTGCCTTTTTCATCCCTTATTTTAGTAATTTGAGTTCTCTCTCTTCTTCTGTTCATTAGTATGGCTAAGGGCCTGTCGATCTTATTTATTTTTTCAAAAAACCAACTTTTAGTTTTATCAATTTTTTCAATGTTTTTCTTTGTTTCAATTTTGTTGATTTCTTCTCTAAATTTAATTATTTCTTGTCTTCTACTACATTTGCTGTTGTTTTGCTCTTCCTTTTGTAGGTTTTTGAGGTGTAGCATGAGTTCATTTATTTGCTGGTTTTTCTTTTTTTGAGGAAAGAACTCCAATAAATGAATTTCCCTCTTAAAACTGCTTTCACTGTGTCCCATAGATTCCGGTACATTGTGTCTGTATTGTCATTTGTCTCTAAGAATTTTTTTATCTCCTCCTTTATGTCTTCTGTTACCCATTGATCATTCAGTAGCATGTTGTTCATTTTCCATGTGATGCAGGATTTTTCCTTCCTTCTTTTATCATTGATTTCCCGTTTCATTCCATTATGATCAGATATGGTGCATGGTATTATTTCCATGCCTTTATATTTACTAAGAATTGCCCTATGGCATAATATATGGTCTATCTTTGAGTAGGATCAATGTGCTGCTACTGAGAAGAACGTGTATCCACTTGATGATGGTTGATATATTCTATATATGTCTGTTAAGTCTAGGTTATCGATTGTGCTGTTGAGTTCTATAGTTTCTTTATTCAGTTTCTCTCTAGAGGATCTGTCCAATGCCAAGAGTGGTGTGTTGAATTCACCCATAATTATTGTGTTGTAGTCTATGTGACTCTTGAACTTGAGGGGAGTTTGTTTTATGAACGTTGCAATTCCATTGCTTGGTGCATACAAATTGATATTTGTTAGTCTTGTTGGTGGATGGTTCCTTCTAAAAGAATATAGTGTTCTTCTTTATCCCTTTGATTTACTTAGGTTTGAAGTTGATTTTATTCCATATGAGTATGGCCACTCCTTCTTGCTTCCGAGGGCCGTGTGAGTGGTATGATTTTTCCCAAACTTTTACCTTCAGCCTGTGTATGTCTTTTCCTATAATATGGGTCTCCTGAAGACAACATATTGTTGGATTTTTTTTTCCACGTTACTAGCCCATGTCTCTTGATTGGTGAGTTTTGGCCATTAACATTTAAGGTTACAATTGAAATATGATTTGTACTTCCAGTCATGTTTATTTATTTATTATATTTTAGTTTGGCTAGTTTTTACTTTTTTGGTTATTTTCCTCCCCCTTTACTGAAATACCTCCTGCTGTTAGTTTTGGGCACTATTTTTCATTTCTCCTTCTTGTAGTATTTTGCTCAAAATGCTTTGCAGTGCTGGTTTTCTGGCTGCATATTCTTTTAGCTTTTGTTTATCATGAAAGACTTTAATTTCATTTTCAAATCTGAAGCTTAATTTTGCTGGGTACAGTGTTCTTGGTTGGAATCCATTATTTTTCAGCATTTGAAATACATTGTTCTAGGATCTTCTCTCTTTCAAAGTCTGTGATGAAAAATCAGTCGTTAACCTAATTGGTTTACCCCTGAATGTAATCTGCCTCCTTTCTCTTATAAGCGTTTAATATTGTCTCCTTGTTCTGTATGTTGGCTATCTTCATAATTATATGTCTTGGATTTGGTCTATTATGTTTTTGAATGTTTGGGGTCCTGTAGGCTTCCAGGATTTGGCAATCCAATCCATCTTTCATCTCTGGGATGTTTTCTAGAATTATTTCATTTAATATGTTGTACATTCTTTGGTTTGAATCTCTATGCCTTCTTCTATCCTGATGACTCTCAAGTTTTTTTTTTTTTGACATCCCTTATCTCTTGAATAGATTTAAGCATCTTTTCTGTGTTGACTATATTCTTTTCAAGTTGATAAACTTTGTCTTCATTTTCTGATTTTCTGACTTCTACTTGATCTACTCTATTTGTAATATTCTTGTTTGAGTTTTTAATTTGGTTTATAGTTTCCTGCATTTCTAGAATTACTGTTTGAATTTTTTTAAGATCTCTATTTTTTGGTAAAGCTCACTTTTTGCCATTTGAATTTGTTTGTTTAATTCATTTTCAAAATATACTTTTATTCCTTGGACTTGCTGCCTCATGTCTTCTCTTATATTTCTTTCCATCTGAGTTAAGTATGCCTTGATTTCTTTCCCTATCCCTGTTTCTGGTGCTTCTAGGTCCTCCTGTAGAATTAAGTTGTCCTGCATTGTTTGTACTCCTTTTATTCCATTGTTTTTTCATGATGTTCACATTACTTTCCAGCTCTATTTGATTGCTGTGTTTCTGCTTTATTCTAGAGATTTGTTTTGGTGTTGTATGTCTCTGTTGTCTCTCCTTTGTGTTGGTAGACTATGCATGCTAAAGTGGATTCCGCTTGGAAGAAATTCCGAAGGCCGAGCTCCAGTGACGTCACCTCTCTGTTTTGGCAGGCCCAAGGCTCCTTGCTGAGGTGTCCATATAGGGGGGTGGGACTGTACTGTCACTTGTTGGTTTCAGCTCCGGTTCACTGGCGGGCAGGCGGTCTCCAGCTGCCCAGTCGTGCGGTCGGTGGCCGGCGGGCAGGCTGTCTCCAGCTGCCCAGTCACTTGTGCAGCAGGTGGGCTGTCACTGGCGGGCGGGCAATCTCTAGCCACCCAGTGGTGCTATCGGTCGCCGGCGGCAGGGCGTTCTCAAGCCGCCTAGTCACGCGGGCAGTGGGTGGACTGTCGCCTGTGGGCCTGCAGTCTCCCGCTGCCCAGTCACAAGGGCCTGGCCTCTAGTCCTCTGGTTTCTCCTGCTAGTCCTGGTTTTTCCTGCAAGACCAGATTTCCCCTGAGTGATGGCTCTCGGCAGATCAAACAGTACTCTGGGCCTGCCGTTTGTTGGTTGTGGAGGGTGTCTATTGGGAAGCCAGACACTCTATTGTTTTGATTTTTTCCACTTGCCCCTCCCCCAGCACTGGTTAGACAGGTTTTATTTTCACAGTTGATGAGAGGGGGAGTTGAAGGTCAGTTGCCTCTTGTTTTCCCCCATCTTTATGCAGGCTCGCTCTGATAATCTCTCCCCCGGAAATCCTAGGAGAGATTTTATGCGAATTCCCCGATATATGGGAGATGAGCTGAATAACACACTCCTGTTTTATTGTTGTAATCTGTAGGAGAGTGGCTGAGGTTACTTCAGCTCTCCAAGATGATGGCCATTGGTTTCCTTGGAAGAGTTTCCATTGTGGGAGATAGAACTGTACCGCTTCCTTCCCTGTCTGAAATCCTGAACTCAGCTCAGGGCTCAGTGGGGGCTCTACCGGCAGGATTCCACAGAATCCTTATCAACGTTTCTCCCTGCTTATTGGACCCATCTCGGTGGTGCCGCACTGTCTTTAGCCACTGGGTGGGCCGCGCGGATCAGTCAAATGGGATCTCGGGTCGCACATTTGGCTCGTGTTTGAGACTCAATTACCGGACCATGGTGCTAGAAATCCTTCTTCTAGGTTTTGGTGCACCCCCATTTTGCTGTAATTTCCTAACAAGATAGTTTTTTTGTCACTCTAACTTGTTATTCACCTGTGCAGTGGTGCAGTACACTTGGTGTGATGCACTCTATTCGTGGCCATCTTGCAATGACGAAATATTATGATTTGTATGCACCATTTACTGAAGTCAGTTTTCAGTTTTAGAAAACAAATATGAATTTCAGGTGTATGAATATTTCGGAGAATAATCTTGTGAAAAGTTGATTATAAATCCACATACATGAATATGAATGATTTTAGGGAGTGTATAATAAGACACATATATTTTATATTTTGAAAAATCTGGAGAGTATATATATATATATACATACACAAACACACACACACACACAGACATTAAAAAGAAGCAGTATATATGCCAATCGAAATTCATCATGAAATATATATCTTCCACATATCCAAAAATATACATTTTACTAAAAATGGATTTGTGTATAATGTTGTTCAACTTGGAAGCTCACACTTAGGTTGAATTTTCAGTTCCAACAGCGTTTAGGAGGAGTGATCTCTTCTCACAATTTGTATGTGCCAAGTCACCCACCTCAGAAGAAGGTACGTGTGATACCAGGTAGGATTCTATATGTGCATATAATAATACATGAGCTGAAAAAGGCTAAAGAGAGACAGGAATTGACATATTTCTTAACTTTAAAAACACATGGTGAACTATTTCAATAAACATTGACTTATTTATAACTCCTATCCTATATAATGAAAAAGGGAAGTCCAAATATACACCATGCCTCCTCTGAACTGCTTGTATTTCTATTCTGTTTGAGTTACTATTCTCCATCATATTAGGATTAGTAGTCAGAGTCTAGTAGGGAATGGGTTAGTGTCAGAGATTCATTATTCCGAATGGAAAATAGGAAAATAAACGCAATGTGTTTTCAAATATGTGCTACACAAAAATCTTCCCACTCTCATCCAGAACAATTCCTTGATATTACCCTCGCCTGAAGTAATGCACAATTAGAGGAGAAGAGTTAGAAAATCGGGGAATACATATCTGGAACGGAATATGCTCAGGAGTTCACAACCTTGGAGGTGGTAGAGGAGTTTCCAAAAGTAAGGGACAGGGTAAACACTCCACAAACATGGAGCTCTGCAGGCCTAAAGACATATTGAGAAACTGCCTCTGAGTTTGGGCACTTGAAATATATGTTGTTGTCAGGAGCTTTAGCTTCCTATGTAGTGAGAGCACCAAAATTGGGTCTGCATCTATATGACCTGGAGGACATGGTATCTTATTTTTCAATGAACATGAGGCAGCAGTGCTGAATTCTCACTTTGTAGGTAAACTGTGGCAACTGCGGTCTAAGTGTCTCTCCGTGTAGACTGTGAAGCCATTTGGTCATCCTCTAGTTTTCCTGGTGTGTCTTGCTGCTTCACTGGGAGTTGGGTATTTGCTTCATGAAATACAAGGAGTTCAACTGGGACATAATGCTGGAGGGAGTTCTGTCACATGTGGTGGGTCAGGGTCTGCAGGAGAATGCACCAATCAGGCTTCTATCTCACATAGCTTGCCCCCAGGCCCATAGCAACCTGATTCTGAACATTGCCCTGACCCTCTCAATATAACAAGATGCCTTAACATATAAGGGTCTGCTAGCTGCACCATGTCAGTCACAAGCCATTTGGAAGCCAATGGCAGATCCACATGGCCCCAACACAGATGTTTTATCACACACCTGCCCACCACTGCTCTAGACCCGCTACTAAGCAGGCTCCAACTTACTGGCATCTCTGTTCTACACCATTTTTCATGAAACCCAGTCAATCAACGAATTGTCTGGTATACTCATGATCAGCAAATGGACATCAAAAGGTTCTCCAGTGACACCTGGACATGAAAATTTCAAAAATTCCATGGTATTTATCTAGCCATTGTTCATGGATGAATTTGGAGGCACTATGATTTTCAATTTATTCAGGAACCATTAAATGTTGAGGAAGCTCATTTTAATGAAAGCACAGGAGAACACACACAGGCAAGTCTTCTCAAAGAGTGTCCAAATGGTCACATGAAGCCAGGCCCATTGAGGTCTACAATGTGAGGTCCATGTGTGTTTTGACTCTCAACTATGGCTGCCAAGTTTGTCAGAATAAAATCATGTGATATCCTTGCTGAAATTCCCCGTGCCTTGTGGAAAGCCTTTCTGGGCACACATCTCAATTCCAAGGGTGACTCTCATGCATGGCCTCCTAAAATCCCAACACAACTCATGGCAATACTTCTCTGAGGTCAGTTCCAGAACTCAGTCTGTAAGGAGAATTACAGCAGAGTTCAAGCCCAGGTGGAGCCAGTCATCATTTCCAACCGTCAAACTAATAACCACAATTAAAACCAAAACACTTCCACATGGCCCTCATCTTCTTCCATTTAGACACTCATTATAACCTCTGACTAGAGGTTTCCATGAGGGGCGCAGCCCAAGACAGTGTCCAAAATAAGCTCCCTTTCCCCTCATTTGCCTAAAGACGGGGTGGCCTGAATACCTTCCTGTGAACCAGGAGTAATCGAGTAGGCCTGTTTCTCCAATTTGAGGAATACTGACTGTGGGGTTTAGATTCTTTATGTGAATTAGAAACATGAGAAAACCCAAGCACCTATGGGCTTCCCTCTTCAGGGCTTTGAAGAACTCATTTGACCCAAAGGATCCCTATTCTCACTTGATGAAGTTCAGGAACCTTACAGAGGAAGGCGAGAGACTTCATCCACAATGACTGCTCTTTTGGCCATTTTGGGTTTGGATGAAAACATGGGATCCATCAGGTGCTGAGAATCTAACCACAGCCTCACACAGGGCCAAGAGTCTGATTCAGACACATCCATTTCCGAAGCAAATAAGCAAAGAGCCACAGGTGAATCCCATTCATTTCCATTTGAAACTGTTTTCTTCAGGCTTCACAAAGGAGTGGCCTGAGGGAAAGACCTTCCTGAAATTCAGGGCAACAAACAAGAGGTAAACAAAAGGCACAAAGCAGGGTTTCTCCACTGAGACTTTCCTGGTCACACTGATATCTGAGTTTTCTGAGATGCTCGCCATTGCCGTCAGTTATCCAGAACATGGCCATATCACAGAACTTGTAGGTGGTACATATCTTGGACACAAAACCATGAGGCTATTCTGGAGAGTGGCCAGAATTCAGGAAGAAAACAGAAACTTTGGAAGATAGCAGGTGTTACCCTTCGATAAGGAAAGCCACAGTCCATTCATAAATTTGGCAGGATGAATGCCTGGAAGCTTTCTACTATACAGGACACATCCATTGATGCATTCTCTTTACTAATGTCTACAATCACGGACAGAGTGGGATGCACAGATATAGAAGCACTTGACTTGTCAAACGACTTACTAGAAACAGTCAACGCCAATCCAAACAAACAGCCTTTCCTACCTATTCTCAGGACATGAGACAAAACTAGAAACACACATCCACACCCACAAAGGCACCTCTTTTGCCCAAGTAGGTCTGTGACTATCCGGAGTGTCCTCAGACTGATGGGCCATATTATATTCCCCCAAAATGGCCTCTCCTGTCTCAAATCTGGTCTCCTTGGCCAACTCTGTGAAGTAGTCAGGAGCCATGGGTGAGCCACTACCTGCTTTCTCAGGAAAGTCCCCTCTTCAGAGCTTTCCTGGCATTTGGCAATCCTCACATCAGTAGGAACTAAGAAAGACTGACTCTGTCCTTGGTAAATTGAAACAAGTGAGACCACTGGAACTGGGACTGCGAGTGCCTCTGGGTGTGTCTCTTCCTGGATCACAAGTTCAGAGAGTTCCATCGACAAGGAGGTGAGGTGAGGTCACTTCCTTCCGAAACTGAATGAGGTCACTGCCTTGGCAACCTCTTTGTCCTAACAGTTCCTTCTAAGGGTCCCATGAGATTCAGGCTGCCCCTACTTTCTGTGACACTTTCACAAGTTAGAATGGTATGTCAACCATAGGCACCTGTGAACAGCTCTTCACACAGGCCTTGTTTGGTCCATCTTCTCTATATTTAGAGGTTGATTCAGACACATCCCTTCATGATGACCAGGTTGTTTGCCATAGAATTTAACTTTTGCTTTCTCATATCCTTCATAGCTGCCTATATCTTATCCAGGGGTCATTTCTGCATGGACCTTTGATGTTCTCAGCAGGTGGAAGATCCCCTACATTCCAGTATTGTAAGACCAACTCTGTCCCTCCTCTTTTGTAAAGTTAGATTGAGGGAACAGTGTATGTTTAGGGTTAATAACATGTTTTATTTGGGTTAAGAATCTCTCTGCCGGATGAATAATGGTATTGGGAACCTGTGATATTTACAAGAATATATAGCTGAAATATAAGTATAAAAACAGAAACCTAGGTAAGATTTGAAACGAGAAGGGCATTGGGCCCTTGAGTGGGATACTTAGGTTTTAATAATTTTCTGTATATATGTCTCAGATAAATTGAAATACAATGGCTTAGGACCTTATACCTTGGACGATTGATTGTCGAATTGAACATCGAGTCAAAATGCAATAGTCAGTAGGATTAGGAAGATAGTCAGTAGGTTTAGAAATAAGAGTGAGTATAGGATTTGGACCAAAATTTCTTTAGCAATAGGGTCTAGGGTAGACAGTGAATGTATAGGTCACCAAATGTGAAGTGTCAGACACAATGATGAACTGGGGAAAATATGTAGGAAAACAGATATCAATTGAGATATTAGGAAATCAGGCAAAGTATAAAGTGAGTGATAGGATTAGACATTTTCAACAGGCTCGAACTATAATATATAATCTTAGGAAGAAACAAATATGTAGTCACCAATATAATTTACATCTGAGAGCATTTGGCAACCTGGACATTGTTGTTTTAGTAATCCATGCTCACTTTCCATTTAGGGTTTGATACAATCATGATTGTGACCTTTGCTTTTTGTGTCCAGAATATTACTGTGATAAAAAATATATATAAATATATATATAGATAAGGTGATATGAGTAATTCTTCCACCATTTCTGGGAGCAATATTTTGAAGAGGTATAAATTAGTATTGGGGGGACAAAGAGGTGTACACTGTGTCTTTGAATATAGAGATAATGCATTAATAGACCATACTGTGAATAAATAACATAACTGGTTCCAACATTAAATAATGCATTGAACGGAAATGTGAAAATATACAGAAAATCTTTTATTGATATACATACATTTATTCCAACCAGCTATACATCTAATGGTAATATTAATGTTATGGTTTATCTTGAAGAGTGTGTGAGTTTAGCTTCGAAATTGATTACGGAAATCGAAAATGATGTGTTTGGAAAGAAGTCTCATGAAAAGACCAGTCAAGTAACATGGAGGAATACATGTGTTATGAAGCAGGAAGTGACTGAAAGTGAAACAAATTCCTATAAATTTGTGAACTTGTGGATGAAATATATATCTTATGATGTGCAAAAACTGAAGAAATAGTAATGTACCAGTGTTGAATTATAATGAACGTCAAAATAGAAATCATGTCCTATAGGAATCTACTTGCATTGATGTTAAACTGGGTCATTTACTCTAGAAATATTAGGATTTGTAAGCACCATTTATTGAAGTTACTTTTCAGAACTGGGAAACAAATATGTATTTCAGGTGGATGAGTATTTCTGAGAATAATCTTGTGAAAAGTTGATTATAAATCCACATACATGAACATAAATGAATTTACGGAGTTATATAAGACACATATATTTCATATTTTATAAAATGTGAAGAGTGTGAATATATATATATATATATATATATATACACATATATATATATATTTATATTTGTATATATATATATTTATATATGTATTTATATATATATATATTTATATATATTAAAAAACCACAAAAAATACATTAAAAAGTATCAATATCTATATGCCAATCGTAATTCATCATGTAATATAAATCATCCACAGATGCAAAATTATTTATTTTACTAAACATGGATTTATGCATAACATTGTTCTACTAGGAAGCTCACCCATTGTTTGAATTTTCAGTTCCAACAGCGTTTAGGAGGAGAGATCTCTTCTCACAATTTGTTTCTGCCAAGTCAGCCAACTCATAAAAATGTACGTGTGATACCAGGTAGAATTCTATATGTGCATATAAAATTACATGTGCTGAGTAGGCTACAGAGAATGGGAGACAGGAATTCACATATTTGTTAACTTTAAAAACACATGGAGGACTATTTCAATTAAAAATTGACTAGATTTATAAAACCTACCCTTTATCGTGCAAGAGGGAAGTCCTACTATACACCATGCCTTCTCTGAAATGCTTGCATATTCATTCTGCTTGGGTATTTTTCTCCATCATATTAGGATTAGTAGTCATATTATAGTAGGGTATGAGTTAGTGTCAGGGATTCAGTATTTCGAATGGAAAATAAGAAGAAGAATCCAATGTTTATCAAATATGTGCTTCACAAAAAATTTTTCTACTCTCATCCAGAACAATGCCTTGACATTACCTTTGCCCCAAGTAAGACACAATTAGAGGAGAAGAGTTAGAAAATCTTTAAATACATATCTGAAATAGAAAATGCTCAGGAGTTCACAACCTTGGAGATGATAGAACAGTTTCCAAAAATAAGGGACAGTGTAAAAACTCCACAAACATGGAGATTTGCCTGCCTAAAGACGTCTAGAGAAACTGCCTTTAGGTTGGGGACTTGAAATACATGTAGTTGTCAGGAGCTTTAGGTTCCTTTCTAGTGAGACCATCAAAGATGGGTCTTCATCTCTGTGATTTGGAGGATATGGTTATAATTTCCCAATGAACATGAAGCAGCAGTGCTGAATTCTCTTTGTAGTGAGAGCATCAAAGGTGGGTCTGCATCTATGTGACCTGGAAGACATGGATTCTTATTTTACAATGAAAATGAGGCAGCAGTGCTGAATTCTCTCTTTGTATGTAATCTGTGGCCACTGGGGGCTAAGTGTCTCCCCACGTGGACTGTGAAGCCATTTCATCATCCTCAACTTTTCACAGTGTTTCTTGCTGCTGCACTCGGAGTTTGGTACTTGCTTCAGGAAATACAATGTGTTCAACTGGGACACCATGCTGGAGGAAGTTCTGTCAAATGTGGTGGGTCAGGGTCTGCAGGATAATGCACCAACAGGGCTTGTATACCACATAGGTTGCCCCCTTGACCAAAGCAACCTGATTCTGAACATTGCCTTGAAACCTCTCCGTATAACAAGATGTCTGTACATATAAGGGTCTCCTAGCTGCACCATGTCAGTCACAGCGATTTGGAAGCCAATAGCAGATCCACATGACCCCACAACAGATGTTTTATTACACACTTGCTCACCACTGCTCTAGTCCCACTACTAAGAAGGCACCAACTTAATGGCATCTCTGTTCTCCACAATTTTCATGAAATCCAGTCAATCAATGCACTGTCTGGTACAGTCATGATCAGCAACAGGACATCCAAAGGTTCTCCAGTGCCATCTGGTCATTGGAATTTCAAAAATTTTATGGTATTTATCTAGTCAATATTCAAGGATGAAGTTGGAGGCACTGTGGGTTTCAATTCATTCAGGATACATTCAATGGTGAGGAAGCTGATTTCAATGAAAGTTTTGGAGAACTCTCACAGGCAAGTCCTCCCAAAGAGTGGCCAAAAGGTCACAAGAATCCAGGCCCAATGAGGTCTACAATTGAGGTCCATGTGTGTTTTGACTAGTAAATATGGCTTCAAAGTCTTTCAGAATAAAATTATGTGATATCTTGGCTGACATTCCCAGTGCTCTGTGGAAAGCCACCCTGGGCCTAGTTCCCAGATTCCAAAGGCGAATCTCATGTGTGGCCTCCGAAAATCCCAACACAATTCATGGCAATACTTCTTTGATGTCTGATCCAGAACTCAGTCTTTCAGGGGAATGACACCAGAGTTCAAGCCCAGGTGGATCCAGTCATCTCTTCCAACTGCCACACGAATGACCACAATTTAAACCAAAATACTCCCACATGGCCCTCATCTTATTAAATATAGACACTCATCATAACCTGTGGCTGGAGGTTCCAAAGCGGGACACATCCCAAAAGAGTGTCCAAAAAAATCTCCCTTACCCCTCATTTGCCTAAAGTCAAGGTGGCATGGACACCCTTCCTGTGAACCTGGAGTGATCCAATAGACCTGCCGTTAATACTGCTCTGCTTCTTCAATTTGAGGCCTACTGATTCTCAGCGATAGATTTTTTATGTGATTTGGAGTCATAAGAAAACACAAGCATCTCTTCAGGGCTTCAAAGAACTCATTTGACCCAAATGATCCCTATTCTCACTTGATAGAGGTCAGGGACCTAACAGAGGAAGGCAAGAGACTAATCAACAATGACAGATTTTTGGCCATTTTGCTTTTGATTGCACACATGGAATCTATCTTTAGATTGATCATGTGCTGAGAATCTAAGCCACAACCTCATACAGGGCCAAGAGGCTGATTCAGACACATCCCTTTCCAAAGCAATTAAGCAAAGAGCCACAGGTTATGCCCATTTATTTTCATTTGAAAACTGTTTTATTCAGGCTTCACAAAGGGGTGGCCTGAGGCAAAGACCTTCCTGAAATTCAGGGCAACAGAACCATAGGTAAGCAAATGAACCAAAGCAGGGTTTCTCCACTGAGAGTTTACTGGTCACACTGATATCTGAGTTTTCTAAGATGTTCCCATTCTCTACAGCTCTCAAGTATATGGAAATGTCAAATATCTTGGAGATGGTACATATCTTGGACACAAAACCATGAGCCTATACTAGAGAGTGTCCAGAATTCAGGAAGAAAACATTAACTTAGGAAGTTAGTAGGTGTTGCCCATCCATAAGGCGCACCACAGTCCATTCATCAATTAGGCAGAATAAATACTGGAGAGTTTTCTACTAGACAGGACACATGCATTGATGCATTCTCTTGTCTAATGTCTACAACCAAAGACACAGTGGGATACACAGACATAGAAACACTACCCCTGTCAAACGACTTATTAGAAACAGTCCACTCCAATCCAAACAAAGAGCCTTTCCTACCTATTCTCAGAAATTGAGAGAAAACCACAAACTCACACCCACACGCAAAAAGGTACCTCTTTAACACAAGTAGGTCTGTGACTATCCAGAGTGTCCTCTAACTGGTGGGCCATACTATGTTCCCCTGAAATGGCCTGTCCTGTCTCAGATCTGGTCTCCTTGGGCAACTTTGTGAAGTTTTCAGGAGCCAGTGGTGAACCAATACCTGCTTTCTCAGGAAAGGTCCCTCTTCAGAGCTCTTCTGGCATTTGACAATCCTCATATCAGTAGGTACCAAGGAAGACTGACTCTGTCCTTGGTAAATCCAAACAAGTGAGACCACTGGAACTGGGACTGGGACTGGCTCTGGGTGCCTGGCTTCCTGGATCTCAAGTCCAGAGATTTCCATCACCAAAGAAGTGAGGTGAGGTCACTTCCTTCAGGAACTGAATGAAGTCACTGCCTTGGCCACCACTTTGTACTTTCAGTTGCTTCCAAGGGTCCCATGAGATGGAGGCTGCTCCTACTTCCTGTGACACTTTCACAAGTTAGAATGGTATATCAAGCATAGGCACCTGGGAACAGCTTTCCACGCAGGCATGGTTTGATCAGTCTTCTCTACAATAGGAAAGGAGAGGCTGATTCAGACACATCCCTTCATACTGACCAGGTTGCTTGCCATGGAATATGACTTTTGATCTCTTAGGTCCTTCATAGCTGCCTGCAACTTCTCCAGGGTATCATTTCTGCCTGGAACTTTGATGTTCTCAGCAGGTGGAAGACCCCCTACATTACTATTGTAAGACAAACTCTGTCCCGGCTCATCTGTAAACTTAGTTTGAAGGAACAGTGTATGTTTAGGGTAATAACAGGTTCGATTTGGGTTAGGAATCATACTGAGGAACAAACAATGGTATTGGGAACTTGCGATATTTACAAGAATATATTGGTGAAATATATGTATGAACACAGAAATCTAGATAAGATTTGAATCCAAGAAGGGCATTGGGCTGTTGATTGGAATACTTAGCTTTGAATTATATTCTGCATAGATGTCTCAGATAAATCAATATACAATGGCTTAAGATCTTGTACCTTGGATGATTGATTGTAGAAGAGATCATCCAGTCAAAAAGGTATAGTTGGTAGGATTAGGAAGATAGTCAGTAGATTTAGAAAAAAAGAGTGAGTATAGGATTTCGACCAAATGTTCTTTAGCAATAGGATTTCGGATAGAGAGTGAATGTAAATGTCAGCACATGTGAAGAGTCAGTCACAATGATGAACTCGTGAAAATATGTAGGAAAGCAGATATCAATAGAGACATTAGGAAATCAGGCAAAATACAAAGTGAGTGATAGGATTAGTCATTTTCAACAGGGTTGAGGTTCAATATATAATCTTAGGAAGAAACAAATATGTAGTCACAAATAAGATTGATTTGAGAGCATTAGGCAACGTGGACATGGATGTTTTTAGTAAACCATGCTCACATTCCATTTAGGCATTGGTGAAAGGTTAATAAAATAGGTACTTTTCACTTCCTGTTTTTCTGTATGCTTAACAAAACACTGTTGGAAACTTGAGGACTGTTTGCTAATCTTGTTTCCAGAATGTGCTGTCCCCAACTGCCAAACTGCAGAATACACACCCTCACCCGTTTGCACGCAAACCTCCCCCTTGCCCTGACCCATCAATAAACTTCCCTCCCTGCCCTCTCCAAGGAAAGTATATAAGCTCTGCTTAAGCTGTTTTCATTGCTCTCTGCTCTATTCAAGTGACCTCTGAGCCCCAGAAAGCTGGTCTCCCAATAAACCCTTTACTGTTGCATGAGACATTCTCTTGGTGGTCTCTTCCTCTGTCGCTCACCCGATCTTTACATCTGGAGGCACCAGCGAGATCCAGCAGCGGCGGACGAAAGACCCCCAAGGGGCTCCTTTCAGGGTAAGTAACGTGACTCTTTCTGGTTTCAGGTTTCAGGTTAGGGTTTTGCAAAATCGCTATCGGTGTTGAGCATGAGCTCTCTCTGACGGTGGCTGACAGACGTGTCACAGAGCCACAGGCCACATCCCTGGGGGACGCCCCAGAGGACTCAGGAAATCAAGGAACAATAGTCTCCTCGACTCTGTGATATTTTGTTTCGGATTCGGTATTGCCAGCCCATCAGGTTTTGAGGGCTACTCAGTCCTTGTCTCAGTATTGGACGTCCATTGTCTGTCTTTATTGTCTTGTCTTGTCTGTGTAGTATGTCGTTGCTTTCACTGTTTGTGTATCTCTCATTTTGGGACAGAGCACTTCAACACTTCTCTCCCTGACCCTTGATCACTGGACCAAAGTCTGCTTAAGGGCCCAGAATCTTTCTTTTTCATTAAAACGCTGGACCTGGCAGACTCTCTGTGCCTCAGAATGACACACCTTTGGAGTTGGATGGCCCCCAGAAGGATGTTTCTACTTCCCACTAATTTGAAAAATCAGAGATATTGTCTTTCAGCTGAGGCCACATAGCCATCCAGATCAACAGCCATATATCTTAACTTGGCAGGACCTCTGCAAATCTCCTCCTCCATTGGTGAAGCCTTTCCTTGTCCCTGCCTACGCTCCTACTCCTTCCACCACGATTCTATCTCTCAAACCCTCTGCTCCTCCTCCTCCACCCTCTGTTCTCCCTGAGTCTCAAGATTCTACTGGACTCTCCTCCTCCTTCTTATCCCCTGCCCTTGTCCCCAACCCCCAACAACCTCTAAGTGATTCCCCTGCTGACTCCTCTTCTCTGCCATTGGAGGAAGTTAGGCCGGCCCAGTGCCCTCCAGATGACTCCCCCGCGTCACACACAGCCCCTCCTTCCCTGGAGGAAGCTGGCCCGGCTAAAAGAACTCAAAGAACTCCCTGGGGTTTTCACACTTGCCTACTTGGGATGACTGCCAACAAATCCTAGGGACTCTCTTTACGGCAGAGGAATGAGAGAAAAACCTCCTGGAAGCTAAAAAAATATATTCTCGGACCAGATGTGTGACCAACACAACTTCCCAACATAATCAAAGCCAGCTTCCCCTTGAATTGACCCAACTGAAACCCCAACACCTTTGAAGGTAGGGAGCATCTGTCCACTTATTGCCAGGCCCTAATAGTGGGTTTCCAATCGGCCGCTAGGGAACCACCTAATTTGGCCAAGGTAAGAGAGATAATTTAAGGGCCTGATAAATATCCCTCTATGTTTCTAGAGAGAATTATGGAGGCATATAGGAGATTTACTCCTATTGATCCTCAGGCAGAGGATCAAAAGGCATCTGTCATGATGGCCTTCATTGGGCAAGCTGCCCTGGATATTAAAAGAAAGTTACAACTCTTAGAGGGATCACAAGATATGACTTTGGGAGATTTAGTCAGAGAAGCTGAGAAAGTATACTATATGAGAGAAACAAAGAGAAAGAAAGGGAGCAAAGGGAAGATGAGAGATGCAAAAGACAGACTAAGGCATTGACTAAGGTCCTGGTCACAACAATAAATAGGCCAGAAATTAACAAACAGGAAGACAGGAACGGAAACCTGGGCGCACGCCAGAGGCCACCCCTGGCCTCAGATCATTGTGCCTACTGTAAAGAAAAAGGTCACTGGGCCAAAGAGTGCCCTAGAAAAGAGACAGCCACGACAGCCAGCCATTCTGACTCAAAAGGATGACTAAGAACGTCGGGGCTCAGATCCCTTCCCCGAGCTCAGGGTAACTTTTGAAGTGGAGAGGACCCAGGTAAACTTTGAAGTGGATACAGCAGCAGTATACTCAGCCCTTAAGGCCCCACTGGGCACACTATCAAATAAAATGTCTCTAGTTCAAAGGGCTAATGGAAGTAAATATCAGACATAGACAACTAAGAGGACCATGGACATGGGGAAAGGAAAAATCCATCACTCCTTCCTAGTAATCCCAGAATGCCTGGCCCCATTGATGGGCAGAGATCTGCTCAGTAAGCTCCAGGCCAAAACAACTTTTAACCCCGAAGGCCCCAAAATGAAATTTCTAAATCCTTCAGTAAAAACTCCTATAGTCTTGGCTTTATAAATGTCAGTAGAAGATGAACATCCACTCTTCACACCCCCCAAGACTGCTCAAACAAGCAAGCTACCCCAGAAATGGATAACAGATTACCCAGATACCTGGGCAAAAATGGCTAGGTTAGGCCTAGCCATGAAACAACCTCCAAGAACAGTGGAGTTAAAAACCTCAGCCTCCCCAATCAATGTCAAACAATATCCTCTGAGCAGAAAAGCTAAAGATGGGATAAGGCCCCATATTCAGAAATATCTGGCCTTAGGGTCCTAAGGCCCTTTCAATCCGCCTGGAAGACTCCCCTGCTCCCAGTAAAAAAAGCCAGGAACCGGGGACTATCCCCCGTTCAAGACCTAAGAGAGATTAATAACAGAGTGCAGGACATTCACTCCACGGTAACTAATTCGTACAATCTGCTTATCACTCTGAACCCTTAGCAGAAATGGTATACTCTTCTGGACTTAAAAGATGCTATCTTTTGTTTGCCTCTGCATAAAGATAGTCAGTTGCTGTTTGCTTGCTAGTGGGTAGACCCAGAAACTGGAACGTCTGATCAAGTAACGTGGACTAGACTCCCACAGGGGTTCAAAAACTCTCCCACTCTCTTTGATGAAGCCCTCCACAGAGATCTCAACAACGTCAGAACTACACACCCCAAAGTCACCCAGCTTCAATACGTGGATGACCTGCTACTGGCAGCCAACACCAAAGAAAACTGTGAGTCTGGGACCCAAGCACTATTATATGAGCTTGCTCAACTCGGGTATAGAGCTTCTGCCAAATAGGCCCAAATTTGCCAGCAAGAAGTAATCTTCCTGGGCTATTCCCTTAGGGGCATTAAACGATGGCTCACTGAGCCCAGAAAACAAACGGTTGTGCAGATACCACCCCCATCTAGCAGCAGACAACACAGAGAGTTTCTTGGGACTACTGGGTTTTGCAGGTTATGGATTTCTGTGTTTGCGTCCTTAACTTCTTCTTTATACCCGCTGTTAAATGGAGATACCCAATTCCAATGGACCCCTGAGCACCAGAACGCTTTTGATAACATCTAACGACACTGGCACTGAATTCCTCAACTTGACAGAGCCAAGCCTGCAATTTCAGAAAGCCCTACACTACGTTAAAAATGTACATTAATTCACACACCTTGGTTCAAAGAAACTGCAGGCATTCCTGAAGGATCAAGAACAGAGTTTTCCACTAACCCACTCACAGCAAAAGGAAATAACTGAACAGGTAACAAAAGTCTGTCCGGTCTGTCAATAGGTTAATGCTTATCTTTCCAAGCTTTCCGCAGGAAAGCACCTATTAGGAACCAGACCAGTACAATTCTGGGAAGTGGACTTTACTGAAATTAAGCCAGCAAGGTATGGACTTAAATATCTCCTAGTCTTTGTAGATATATTTTCAGGATGGATTGAAGCCTTCCCCACAAAAAAAGGCACAATTGGTGGTCAAGAAGATCCTGAAAGATATTTTTCCAAGACACGGCCTGCCTAAGGTAATAGGGTCTGATAATGGCCCGGCGTTCATGGCCCAGGTAAGTCAGGGGTTAGCCAGGACACTGGGGATAAATTGGAAGTTACATTGTGCTTATAGACCCCATAGCTCAGGACAGGTAAAAAAATAAATAGAACCATTAAAGAGACCTTAACGAAATTAAGCTTAGAGAGCGGCATAAAAGATTGGACTATGCTCCTGCCTTATGCACTGTTTCATGCAAGAAATACTCCCTCTATTTCTTTGTGTAACCTCACCCCCTATGAAATTCTTTATGGAGCCCCTCCTCCAGTAAGGGACCTAACCCCAACTCTAAGACCTAGTGATCCCCTCCACAACCCCTTGTTTGACAGACTTAAAGCTCTTGAAAGAACTCAGCGATACCTGTGGAAACAGCTGGCCACTGCCTACCAACCTGGTGAAGAGGGGACTCCACATCGATATCAAATAAGAGACATACTCTACATAAGACAACATCAGGTGTCATCCCTGTAACCCCGCTGGACAGGACCATACCAGGTGCTACTTATAAAACCTACAGTGGTAAATGTAGAAGGAATCAATTCCTGGATCCTAATTCTTATCTCAAGCCTGTGCCCTGTCCAGACTCTGGCTGAAAAACTGGAAAAGACTGGAAACCCTTTCAAATTGCATATTCGCCATGTGGATAAGGCTATAGACTCTCCCCTTGTCCACCAGTAGTCCTTACCCTCATCAGCCCGTTCATCAGCGATGGCTGATCACAAATCTTACTAGACAAGAAGTATGGTCTATCTCGCATACAGCCCCCTTAGGGACCTGGTGGCCATCTCTCCACCCAGAATTTGTCAGCTGGCTATACGTCTTTCATATTGGGATATCTCTGATGAAGAGGATGCAACTAAAATTCCATTAAATCCCTACTGTACCACAGATAATGGAAACAAACATTATGGATCTAGGGACACGCGAGCCAGATGCAGGTTGGCTAGCCTAGAATACTATGTTTGCCCAGCAGACTATCAAAGCCACAAAGAGCCATGGCTGTGTGGGGGAAAAGCGGACTTCTTCTGAAAATAATGGGGATGTGAGCATACAGGGGCTGCCTGGTGGAACCCAAACTCCTCATGAAATTCAGTACACAGCATTGGCCATATTACCAATTAGACAACCAAAACTGATGGCCCCCAGAGGGGTCTCCAGATCCTCAAATTCTGTGTGACTTTTTCAACTTCGGCAAGTGTTCAAAAAGATCCATCAATTGGGAATTTCCTTCCAAGGAAATTCCCCTATGTTTATGCCTTTTCCCTCCTTTGCTCACATCCTGAACTATGCTTCTCCAATACATCCTCACCCCCCGCCTTCTGCTGCAGACTCTCTGCAGTCACTCTCACATGAGCAACCTGATTTCTCCCCTCCAATTACTAGATCAAAAACAAAAACCTCCGCTGGATCTCATACCATTGCCTCCTTGCTGAGGTAGCAGGTACTGAGGTACCCTTCCACCCGCTCACTCCTCTCTTCTCCTGTCAGTGCACGCACCGGGTCCCACCAGGTCCTCTTACCAGCTAACACAAAGCTCAAACCAGCTGAGGAGTGCCCTAAGACGCCTATCCAAGATGTAATGAAAATGGCCTTTAAAGTTGCTTTGTCATCACTGAAAACAGGTTACAAAGAATTTAAAGTCCCTCAAAGGCTTTTTGGGATACTCACTCCCATCCTCCCCTCTGCTCTACCTGTTCTACTGCTCAAGTTTTATTGCCAGGAAAATCCCAAACCCCTTTCCCATTATTCTTTTATATCTCTTTTTCCTCATTCTCAGAACCACGGAGCTGCTCTCACCCCCCACCTTCCTTGTCTTTCCCTCTGTTCCAATCCCACAGAAAAATCTTAAATGGCCTTCTCCAGAAGCCTTGATCATGGCTGATTTTAGGACTTTCAGCAACAGAGGCCCTATACAAGAGTTCAGTGTAGATAAACTTCCTCTTTTTGTGTTGCTTTGTTCTACTTGGCCACTGGCTAGAAAAATCAGCACTCCTAAGCTAGACACCCCCTTACTATTTTTTCACAAAATATGTGAACAAGGCCTCTGGCGTTGAGCTGGGGCTTCCAGAGATGGCTACATTTCTAAGATAAAGAAGTTACCAACTGGGCTCCATGGTAACAGCTGGCAGGAAGAAAAAAAAAAGAAGAAAAAAGCTCTCCCCCTACCAGGTGTCCTTTAAAAGTTAACTTTCCCAGAGCAGAGGAAAAAAAACAGAAACAAAAACTGCTTTTTGTGAACTTCTGCAGACTGTGAATTTCTGAGCCCCTTACATTACATGTTGGGTACAAAATTCTGAAACTACCTAAACTTGGGGTTCAGGGGATTAAAAGATTACAACAGAAGCAATGCCCTCTAAATCTGGTTACAACCAAATAGGACTGTTTCCCTGTCTTCTGTGCTATCTTAGGTGCCTTGCCTTGTCCGTCCTTACAACAGTATAATTCTATATACTTAAACATTGTTTATGTTTTCATAAAATGATCAACATATGGCTGTTGCATGAGACAGTCTCTTGTGGTCTCTTCCTCTGATTAAGTATGTAATGGTGCAGATGTTTCCCAGAGTCCTCTATCATGATGCAGGATCATTTAAAGTTCCAATAGGGGCGCATACAACCTGGTTCCACCAGGAACCCGTATCCCTCACTTTCTCCATCCTATTAGGAATAGGAGTTGCTGCAGCGGTGGGCACAGGAACCACTGCCCTAGTCCATGGGACACAACAAATGACCCAATTAGAAGTAGCAATAGACCAAAACTTAAAGATATTAAAAACCTCCATCACAGCTTTACAGGAATCTTTAACCTCTCTCTCTGAAGTTGTTTTACAGAACAGGCGAGGGTTCGACCTCCTCTTATTGAGAGAAGGGGCCTTTGTCCTGCATTGAGTGAAGAATGTTGTTATTATGCCGACCATACTGGAGTTGTAAAAGAATCTATGATTAAATTAAGAAGACGCCTTGTAGAGCATCAACAAGAGAGAGAGGCCCCAAAAGGGTGGTTTGAGTCTTGGTTCACAGAGTCCCTCTGGTTAACTACGCATTTATCAGCCCTGGCTGGTCCATTAATAAACCTCATATTATTGCTAACTGTGAGACCCTGTTTGCTCAACCGTGTAGTTTCCTTTTTCCAAGCTCAAATTGGACAAGTTAAACTTATGGTAATAAGAAAACAATATACCACACTAGCAGACATAAAATGTGACACCCCCAATGATCACTTTAATGATTAAAAGTAACCAAAAGAAGAAGTGGGGAATGAAAGGTTAATAAAATAGGTACTTGTCACTTCCAATTTTTTGGTATGCTTAACAAAACATTGTGGATATCTTGAGAACTGTTTGCTAATCTTGTTCCCTGAATGTGCTGTACCAACTGCAAAACTGCAGAATGTACTCCCTTACCTGTTTGCATGCAAACTGCCCACTCGCCCTAAGCCATCAATAATCTTCCCTCCCTGCCCTCTCCAAGGAAAGTATATAAGCTCTGCTTAAGCTGTTCTCAGGGCTCTCTGCTCTATTCAAGGGAGCTCTGAGCCCCAGCATGCTGGACCCCCATAAACCCTTGGCTGTTGCATGAGACAGTCTCTTGTGGTCTCTTCCTCTGACACTCGCCTCACCATTACATTGGTAAAATAATAAGTGTGACCTTTGCTTTTCGTGTCCAGAATATTACTGTGATAAAATGTACATGTAGATAAGGTGACTTGAGTATATCTTCCACCATTTCTGGGAGCAATATTTTGAAGATGTACAAATTAGTATTGGGTGTACAAATAGGTGTACCCTGTGACTATGAATATAGAGATAATGCAAGAATAGACCATACTGTGAATAAATAATATAATGGGTTCCAAATTTAAATAATGCATTCAATTTATATCTGAAAATATAAAGGAAATCTTATATTGATACACATACATTCATTCCAACCACTGATACATCTAAAGGTAATATTAGGTTTATGGTTTATCATGAAGCGTCTGTGAGTTTTGCTTCAAAACCGATTATGGAAATTTAAAATAATGTGTTTGGAAAGAAGTCTCATGAAAAGACCATTCAAGAAACACGGAGGAATCCATGTGCTCTGAAGCAGGAAATGATTGAAAGTGAAACAAATGCCTATAAGTTTGCTAACTGGTGGATGAAATATATATCCTATGATGTGCATAAATTGAAGAAATAGAAATGTACCAGTGTTGAAAAAAAATGAACATTAAAATACACAACATGTCCCATAGGAATCTACTTGCATTGAGGTTAAACTGGGTCAGTTACTGTATAAATATTAGTATTTGTATGCAACATTAACTGAAGTTAGTTTTCAGTACTGGAAACAAATATGTATTTCAGGGGGATGAATATTTCTGAGAATAATCTTGTGAAAAGTTCATTATAAATCCATATACATGAATATGAATGAATTTTCGGAGTGGGTATAAGACACATATATTTCATATTTTGAAAAATCTGGAGAATATATATATACTTCTTGTGTGTGTGTGTGTATATATACATATATATATATATATATATATATATATATATATATATATATATATATATATACACACACACACACAAACACACACACAGAGATATTAAAAAGAGCAATATATATGCCAATCGAAATTCACCACGAAATATATATTATCCACAGATCCAAAAATATTCTTTTTACTGATCATGGATTTACGTATAGTGTTATTCAACTAGGAAGCTAACCCATAGGTTGAATTTTCAGTTCCAACACTGTTTAGGAGCAGTGATCTCTTCTCACAATTTGTATCTGCCAAGTCAGCCACCTCACAAGTATGCATGTTTCATACCAGGAAGGATTCTATATGTGCATATAAATATACATGTGCTGAATAAGCTACAGAGAAACGGAGACAAGAATTCACATATTTCTTAACTTAAAAACACATAGAGACCTATTCCAACAAAAAATTGACTAGATATATAACTCCTACCCTATGAAATGCAAAAGGAAAGTCCAAATATACACCATGCCTCCTCTGATCTGCTTGTATTTCTATTCTGTTTGGGTTATTTTTCTCCCTCATATTAGGATTAGTAGTCAGAGTCTAGTAGGGTATGTGTTAGTGTCAGGGTTTCAGTATTTCGAATGGAAAATTAGATAAGGAATCCAATGTGTATGCAATATGTGCTACACAAAATTATTCCTACTCTCATCCAGAACAATGACTTGACATTACCTGTGTGGGTAAACACTCCACAAACATGGAGCTCTGTTGGCCTATAGACTTTTTGAGAAACTGCCTCCAAGATTGGGCACTTGAAATATATGCTATTCTCAGGAGCATTAGCTTCCTTTCTAGTTAGACCATCAAAGCTGGGTCTGCATCTATGTGACCTGGAGGACATGGTTTCTTATTTTACATTGAACTTGAGGCAGCATTGCTGAATTCTCTCTTTGTAGGTAAACTGGTGCCACTGGAGGCTAAGTTTCTTCCCATGTGGACTGTGAAGCTATTTGGAATTCCTCCACTTTTCGTGGTTTTTATTGGTGCTGCACTGGGACTTTGGTATTCGCTTCATGAAATACAACAAGTTCAACTGGGAGACAGTGCTGGAGGGAGTTCTGTCATGTGTGGTGGGTCAGGATCTGCAGGAGAAAGCACCAACCAGGCTTCTATCCAACATAGCTTGCCCCCTTGTCCATAGCAAACTGATTCTGAAAATTGCCCTGAAATCTCTCCAAATAACAAGATGCCTTTACATATAAGGGTCTGCTGGCTGCACCATGTCAGTCCCAAGCCATTTAAAAGCCAATAGCACATTCACATGGCCCCACCACAAATGCTTTATCACACACTTGCACACCACTGCAATAGGCCCACTACTCAGCAGGCTCCAACTTACTGGCATCTCTGTTCTACACCATTTAAATGAAACACAGTCAATCAACGCTTTTGCTGGAACACTCAAGATCAGCAGCAGGACATCCAACGGTTCTCAAGTGCCACCTGGTCATGGGAATTTAAAACATTTCATGGTATATATCTTCCCCGTTTTTCAAGGATGAAGTTGGAGGCACTGTGCGTTCAAATCATTCAGGGACCATTAAGTGTTGAGGAAGCTAATTTCAATGAAAGCTCTGGAGGACTCTCACAGGCAAGGCTTCCCAAAGAGTGGCCAAAGGTCACATGAAGCCAGGTACATTGAGTTCTACAATGTAAGGTCCATGTGTGTTTTGACTTTCAACTATGGCTGCCAATTATTTCAGAATAAATCATGTGATATCCTGGATGAGATACCCAGTGCTCTGTGGAAAGCCACCCTGGGCCTAGATCTCAGTTTCCAAGGGTGACTCTCATGCGTGGCCTGCTAAAATCCCAACAAAATTCATGACAATACTTCTCTGAGTTCAGTACCAGAACTCATTTTCTAAGGGGAATCACTCCAGAGTTCAAGCCCAGATGGACACAGTCATCTCATTCAACTGCCACGCAAATGACCACAATTAAAACCCAAACACTCCTTCATCGCCCTCATATTCTTCCACATAGACACTCATCATTACCTATGGCTGGAGTTTTCCATGAGGGGTGCAGCCCAAGACAGTGTCCAAAATAAGGTCCCTTTCCCCTCATTTGGCTAAAGTCATGGTGGGCTGGACACCCTTTCTGTGAACCAGGAGTGGTCAAATAGGCTTGCCTTTAATACTGCTCTGCTTCTCCAATTTGAGGCCTAATGACTGTCAGGTATAGATTCTTAATGTGATATGGAGTCATGAGAAAACCCAAGCACCTATGGGCTAGCCTCTGCAGGGCTTTGAAGAGCTCATTTGAAAGAAAGGATCCCTATTCTCACTTGATGGAGATCAGTAACCTAACAGAGGAAGGCAAGAGACTTCATCCACAATGACTGAACTTTTTGCTATTTTGGTTTTGGATGTACACATTGGATCATTCTTTGGATCCATCAGGTGCTGAGAATCTAATCCACGGCCTAACACAGGGCCAAGAACCTGATTTAGACAAGTCCCTTTCCAAAGCAATTAAGCAAAGAGCCACAGGTGATGCCTATTCAATTCCATTTAAAAACTGTTTTCTTCACGCTTCACAAAGTGGTGGCTTGAGGCAAAAACCTTCCTGAGATTCAGGACAACAGAACAATAGGTAAGCAAAAGGCCCAAAGCAGTGTTTCTCCACTGATATTTTCCTGGTCACACTGATATCTGAGATTTCTGAGATGCTCCCCATTCCCTTCAGCTATCCAGTGCACGGCCATGTCCCAGAGCTTGGAGGTGGTACATATCTTGCACACAAAACCATGAGCCTATTTTGGAGAGTGGCCAGAATTCCTGATGAAACAGGGACTTAGGAAGGAAGTAGGTGTTGCCCATCCCTAAGGCAAGTGACAGTCCATTCATAAATAGGGTAGGATGAATGCTGGGAAGCTTTCTACTAGACAGGACACATCCGTGATGCATTCTCTTTTCTAATGTCTACAACGAAGGACACAGTGGGATACACAGATATAGAAACACTCACCTTGTCATAAGTCATACTAGAATTTGTCCACTCCAAACCAAACAAACCGCTTTTCTTACCTATTCTCAGAACATGAGACAAAACCACAAACTCACACCCACACCCACAAAGGCACCACCTTCCCCCTACTATGTCTGTGACTATCCAGAGTGTCCTATGACTGGTGGGCCCTACTATGTTTTCCTGAAATGGCCTGTCCTGTCTCGGGTCTGGTCTCCTTGGCCAACACTGTGAAGTTGTCTGGAGCCAGCGGTTAGCCACTACCTGCTTTCTCAGTAAAGGCCCCTCTTCAGAGCTCTTCTGGCTTTTTCCATCCTCACATCAGCAGTTACCAAGAAAGACTGACTCTTTCCTTGGTAAATCCAAACAAGTGAGTCCACTGGGACTAGTACTGCAACTGGCTCTGAGTGCCTGGCTTCCTGGATCCCATGTTCAGAGAGTTCCATCACCAAGGAAGAGATGTAGGTCACTTCCTTTAGGAACTGAATGAGCTAACTGCCTTGGCAACCACTTGGTCCTAAGAGTTGCTTCCAAGTGTCCCATGAGATGGAGGCTGCCCCTACTTACTGTGACACTTTCACAAGTTAGAATGGTATATCAACCATAGGCACCAGGGAACAGCTCTCCAAACAGGCCTGGTTTGGTCCATCTTCTCTATATTAAGAACAGAGAGACTGATACAGACAAAACCCTTCATCCTGACAAGGTTGTTTGCCATTGAAGATGACTTTTGCTCTCTCAGGTCCTTCATAGCTGCCTACAACTTCTCCAGAGTTCATTTCTACATGGATCTTTGAGTTTCTCAGCATGTGGAAGATCTCCTACATTCCTGTATTGAAAGACCAACTCTGGGCCTGCTCTTCTGTAAAGTTAGATTGAGGGAACAGTGTATGGTTAGGGTTAATAACAGGTTCGATTTGGGTTAGGAATCATTCTGCGTGATGACTAATAGTATTGGGAATCTGCAATATTTACAAGAATATATAGGTGAAATATAACTATGAAAATATAAATCTAGGTAAGATTTGAAGCCTAGAAGTGCATTGGGCCCATGATTGGTATACTTAGCTTTGAATTACATTCTGCACAGATGTCTCAGATAAATTGATATAAAATGGGATAGGACCTTCTACCTTGGATGATTGAATGTCGAAGAGAACATCCAGTCAAAAAGGCATAGTCGGTAGGATTAGGAAGATAGCCTGTAGGTTTAGAAAAAAGAGTGATTATGGCATTTGGACAAAATTCTTTAGCAATAGATTTTTGGGTAGTGAGTGAATGTCAGTGTCAGCACACGCGAAGGGTCAGTCACAATGATGAACTGGGGAAAATAAGTAGGAAAGCAGATATCAATAGAGACATTAGGAAATCAGGCAAAGTATAATGTAAGAGGGTTAGACAGTTTCAACATGGTTGAGGTTGAATATATAATCTTAGGAAGAAAGACATATGTTGCCTCCAATATGATTAACATTTGAGAGCATTAGGCAACCTGGACATGGTTGTTTTTAGTAATCCATGCTCACTTTCCATTTTGCTTAGGTGAAAGGTTAATTAAATAGGCACTTGTCACTTCCTGTTTTTCTGTATGCTTAACAAACCACTGTTGAAATCTTGAGAACTGTTTGCTATTTTGTTCCCAGAATGTGCTGTCCCCAACTGCCAAACTGCAGAATATACTCCCTCACCCGGGTGCACGCAAACCGCACACTCGCCCTGACCAATCAATAAATTTCCCTTTCTGCCCTCTCCAAGAAAAGTATGTAAGCTCTGTTAAAGCTTTTCTCAGGGCTCTCTGCTCTATTTAAGTGAGCTCTGAGCCCCAGCATGCTGGACCCCCAATAACCTCTTTGCTGTGGCCGAGTGAAAATTGTATACTGTTCTGTACTTAAAAGATGCTTTCTTTTGCTTGCCTCTGCATAAAGATAGTCAGTTGCTGTTTGCTTTCGAGTAGGTAGACCCAGAAACCGGAACGTCTTTTCAACTAACTTGGACTAGACTCCCACAGGGGTTCAAAAACTCCCCCACTCTCTTTGATGAAGCCCTTCACAGACATCTCTACAACTTCAGAACTACACACCCCAAAGTCATTCTGCTTCAATATGTGGATGTCCAGCTACTGGCAGCCAACACCAAAGAAAACTGTGAGTCTGAGACCCAAGCACTATTATCTGAGCTTGCTCAACTCGGGTAGAGAGCTTCGGACAAAAAGGCCCAAATTTGCCAGCAAGAAGTAATCTTCCTGGGGTATTCCCTTAGGCACGGAAAATGATGGCTCACTGAGCCCAGGAAACAAACTGTTGTGCAGATACCACCCCCATTTAACAGGAGACAACATAGAGAGTTTCTTGGGACTGCTGGCTTTAGCAGGTTATGGACCTGGGTTTGTGTTCTTAGCTGCTCCTTTATACCCGCTGTTAAATGAGAATGCCCAATTCCAATGGACCCTTGAGCACCAGCAAGCTTTTGATAACATCTAAGAACACTGACAATGAACTCCTCAACTTCAGTGAGCCCAGCCTGCAATTTCAGAAAGCCCTACACTACGTTAAAAATGTACATCAACTCAATCAACTTGGTTCAAAAAAACTGCAGGCATTACTGTAGGATCAAGAACAGAGTTTTAGACTAACTCACTCACAGTGAAAGGAAATAATTGAATGGGTAACAAAAGCCTGTCAGTTCTGTCAATTGGTTAATGCTTACACTTCCAAGCTTCCTACAGGAAAGCACCTATGAGGAATTAGACCAGGACAATTCTGGGAAGTGAACGTTACTGAAATTAAGCCAGCAAGGTATGGGCTTAAAGATCTCCTAGTCTTTGTAGATACATTTTCAGGATGGATTGAAGCCATTCCCACCAAAAAAAAAATAAAAGAAAACTGGCACAAATTGTGGTCAAGAAGATCCTGAAAGATATTTATCAAAGACACGGCCTGCCTAATGTAACATGGTCTGATAATTGAAGACCCTTCATGGGCCAGGTAAATCAGGGGATAGCCAGGACCCTGGGGATAAATTGGAAGTTACATTGTGTTTATAGACCCCAGAGATCAGGACACGTAAAAAAAATAAATAAAACCATTAAAGAGACCTTAACGAAATTAAGCTTAGAGACCGGCATAAAAGATTAGACTATGCTCCTGCCTTATGCACTGCTTCATGCAAGAAATACTCCCTTTGTTTCTTTGTGTAACCTCACCCCCTATGAAATTCTCTATGGGGCCCCTCCTCCAATAAGAGACTCTAAGACCTAAGGATCCCTTCCACACACCCTTGCTTGACAGACTTAAATCTCTTGTAAGAACTCAGATATACCTGTGGAAACAGCTGGCTACTGCCTTCCAACCTGGGGACGAGGGGAATCCACATTGATATCAAGAAAGAGACTTCCTCTACATAAGATGACATCAGGTGTCATCCCTGGAACCCTGCTGGAAAGGACCATTCCAGGTGCTACTTATAGCACCTAAAGCAGTAAAAGTAGAGGGAATCACTTCCTCCATCCATGCGTCTCATCTCAAGCCTGTGCCATGTCCAGACTCTGGCTGGAAACTGGAAAAGACTGTTTACCCTTTCAAATTGCATATTCGCCACGTGGGTAAGGCTATAGACTCTCTCCTTGGCCACCCGTAGTCCTAACGCTCATCAGCCCCTACTGCAGCGATGGCTGATCACAAATCCTACTAGATAAGAAGTATGGTCTCTCTTGCATGCAGCCCACTTAGGGACCTGGAGGCCATCTCTCCACCCAGACATTTGCCAGCTGGCTATAGGTCTTTCCTATTAGAATATCCCTGATGAAGAGGATCCCATTAAAATTCCATTAAATCCTTTCCGTACCATAGATAATGGAAACAAACATTATGGTTGTAGGGACAGGCAAGCCAGATGCAGGTTGGCTACCCTATATTAGTATGTTTGCCCGGCAGACTATCAAAGCCACAAACCGCCATGGCTGTGTGGGGGAAAAGCCGACTTCTTCTGTAAGTCATGGGGATTTGAGCATACACTCCATGGTAACAGTTGGCAGGGGGATAAAAGAAAAGGAAAAAAAAAGCTCTCTGCCTCCCAGGTGTCCTTGAAAAGTTAACTTGCCCACAATAGAGGAAAAAACAGAAAAAAAAAAGCTTCGTTTTGTGAATTTCTGCAGACTGTGAACTTCTGAGTCCCTTCTCTTTCATGTTGGGTACAAAATTCTAAAACTACCTAAAATTGGGGTTCAGGGAGTTAATTGATTACAACAGAAGCAATGCCCTCTGAATCCGGTTGCAACCAAATAGGACTGTTTCCCTGTCTTTGGTGCTATCTTAGGTGCCGTGCCTTGTCCGTCCCTACAACAGTATAATTCTATATACTTAAACATTGTTTATGTTTTCATGAAATGGTCAACAGATGTGATTAATTGTGTAATGGTGAAGATGTGTCCCAGATTGCTCTATAATGACCCAGGTTCATTTGAAGTTCAAACAGGGGGGCATACAACCCGGTTCCACTGGGAACATATATCCCTCACTTTAGCCATCATATTAGGAATTGGAGTTGTGGCAGGGGTAGTCACAGGAACCACTGCCCTACTCCATGGTACACAACAAATGACCCAAATAGAAGCAGCAAGAGACCAAAACTTAAAGATAATAGAAACCTCCATCACAGCTTTGCAGGAATCTTTAACATCTCTCTCTGAAGTTGTTTTACACTCAAGTTGAGGGTTGGACCTCCCCTCCATGAGAGAAGGGGGCCTTTGTGCTGCATTGATGTAATAATGTTGTTTTGATGCCGACCATACTGAGGTTGTAAAATAAAAGGATGCCTTGAAAAGCGTCAACGAGAGAGAGAGGCCCAAAAAGGGTGGTTTGAGTCTTGGTCATACAGTCCCCCTAGTTATCTACGCTTTTATCAACCCTGGCCTGTCCAATAATAATCCTCATATTATTGCAAACTATAAAACCCTGTTTGCTCAACCATGTAAGTTCTTTTCTCCAAGCTCAAATTGGACAAGTTAAACTTATGGTAATACCCCACTAGCAGACATAGAATGTGACACGCCCCAATAATCACTTTTATGATTAAAAGTAGCCAGAAGAAGAAGTGCGGAATGAAAGGTTAATAAAAAAGGTACTTTTAACTTCCTGTTTTTCTGTATGCTTAACAAAACACTGTTGAAATCTTGAGAACTGTTTGTAATCTTGTTCCCAGATTGTGCTGTCCCCAACTGCCAAATTGCAGAATGTATTCCCTCACCCAGATTCACACTAACCGCCCACTCGCTCTGACCCATCAATAAATTTCTGTCCCTGCCCTCTCCAAAGAAAGTATATAAGCTCTGCTTACGCTGTTCTCAGGGCTCTCTGTTCTATTCATGTGAGTATATTCAGAAGGAGTATAAAGTGAGTGACAGGATTAGACATTTTCAACAGGCTTGAGATTGAATACATAATCTTAGGAAGAAACAAATATGTAGTCACCAATAGGATTTATATTTGAGAGCATTAGACAAAGGTGAAATGGATGTTTTAGGAATCCATGCTCACTTTCACTTAGGATATGGTACAATCATAAGTGTGAACTTTGCATTTGTGTCCAGAATATTACTGTGACAAAATGTATGTGTAGATCAGGTGCATGAGTATTTCTTCCACAATTTCTGGGAGCAATATTTGAAGACTATAAATTATTATTGGGGGTGCAAATAGATGTACCGTGTGTTTATGAAAATAGAGATAATGCATGAATAGACCATACTGTGAATAAGTAATGTAACTGGTTCCAACTTTAAATAATGGATTGAATTCACATCTGAAATTATACAGGGAATCTTATATTGATATACAATCATTCATTCCAACCAGTAATACATCTAATGATAATATATGGTTATGGTTTATCATGATGTGTGTGAGTTTTGCTTCAAAAGTGATTATGGAAATTGAAAAAAATGTGTTTGGAAAGAAGTCTCATGAAAAGACCAGTCAAGAAACCTGGAGGAATGCATGTGTTCTGAAGCAGGAAGTGATTGAAAGTGAAACAAATGCATATAAATTTGTGAACTTGTGGATGAAATATATATATTATGAAGTGCAAAAACTGAAGAAATATTAATGTACCAGTGTTGAATGAAATTGAACGTCAAAAGACTCATGTCCCATAGTAATTCACTTGCATTGATGTTAAACTGGGTCAGTTACTGTAGAAATATTGATATTTGTAACCACCATTCGCTGTAGTGAGTTTTCTGTTATAGAAAACAAATATGTATTTCAAGTGGATGAATATTTCTGAGATAAATCTTGTGAGAAGTTGATTATTAATCCACATACATGAAAAAGAATGAATTTTGTGAGTGTATATAAGACACATGTAATTCATATTTTGAAATATTTTTAGAGTGTATATATATATATATATATATATATATATATATATATATATATATAAACACACACACACACATACATCACATACATACACACAAAATACACACAGACATTAAATAGTAGCAATATATATGAAAAACGTAATTCATCATAAAATATATACCAACCACAGATGGAAAAATAATATTTATTTTACTGAAATGGATTTATGTATAATGTTCTACTAGGAAGCTCACCCATAGGTTGAATTTTTAGTTCCAACAGCGTTTACGAGAAGTGATCTCTTCTCACAATTTGTATCTGCCAAGTCAGGTACCTCACACAAATGTACGTGTGATACCAGGTAGGATTCTATATGTGCATATAAAAATACACGTGCGGAATAGGCTAGAGAGAAAGGGAGTCAGGAATTGACATATTTGTTCATTTTTAAAACACATGGAGAAATATTTTAATAAAAAATTCACTAGATTTATAACACCTACCCTTTATCTTGCAAAAGGCAATTCTAGTATACACCATGCCTCCTCTGAAATGCTTGTATTTCAATTCTATTTGGGTTATTTTTCTCCATCATATTAGTATTAGTAGTTAGAATCTAGTAAGCTATGGGTTAGTGTCAGGGATTCAGTATTTCGAATGGAAAATTGGAAAATGAATCCAATGTATATGCAAATATGTGCTGCACAATAATCTTCCCACTCTCATCCAGAATAATGTCTTGACATTACCTTGGCCTCAAGTAAGACACAATTAGAGGAGAAGAGTTAGAAAATCTGTGAATACATATCTGGATTGGAAAATGCTCAGTAGTTCACAACCTTGGAGGTTGTAGAGGAGTTTCCAAAAGTAAGGGACACGGTTGATACACCCAACCTAAGCTTTTATTAAAATTAGGAGCCATCTTTCCACAAAACCATGAAAAGATAATTTTGGCTTTAGTATAAATTACTGCAAATTCTGAACCTGCTTGAAATGCCTGCCCGTGCCTTGAACTCCCCCATGCCTAGCTCTCTGACCAGAACGCAGCCCTCTCTGAAACTTCAGTGACACCTCATAAATAATGGCCTTCCCTGACCATACAACGACCCTCTCTGAGGCTCTAATGGTCCTCATAATTTCTGATTCTAGGGCCAGCAAAAAAAAAATGTAAACAAAAATTAGTGTGATGCTTATCAAAATTCTGTTTTCTGTAACGCCCCTTTTGTGTAACTTTCTGGGCTATAAAGCTGGGCTGTAGGAGAGGTGGGTTTGCTGTCTTGTTTCCACTATTTTGAGAGGAAGATGCAGCCCGGCCACTGAAAATAATAAACTTGTCTTAATTTGACTTTAATTGGAGTCAGTGGTCTTTTCTTGAATAGTGGTCTAACATTTTGTAGTTCCGCAGCGAGATGAACCTGCCCCAACAGATCACAAGACCAGACTGCTGGAAATTCTGAAGCTGGCCTTCCCTCCAGGGCTCCGCCCTGGAGAGGCAAGTTCCAAGGCCTTGGAGTGAGCTTTTGTTCCGGGGAGAACTGCAGTGAACCACCGCACTAAAACAATTAGCAAGCTCATGGTGGAGGAGGCCTCCATTGGTAAGTAGCACCTATATAACATTTGATATCCGGTAAAGGGAGATCTCTTCTGATGACAGAGAGGTGGCCTGGGGAGGCACACATATACTCCTGTCTGGGACAGTAACGAGAATCATTCTGTCCTCTGTTCTATTCTGTAGTGAATTCCTCTGAAAGGGTAGAGAGGTGCCAACAGACACACAGAAGTTCCTATCCCGGAGCATTAGCAAGATGTTCCATTGCTCCTCTGTTTTTCTGTTTCTGCGCCGAGTTTCTGTTTTGTTTGTGTTTTTTTTTCTGTGTTCTACATGTTTTTTGTTTGTTTGTTTTTGTGTGTTTTGTTGTGTGATTTCTGTGGAAAAAACTTAAGGATATTGGACATGAAAATGGGTAATAAAGCATGTAAGGCTGACATCCCTTTGAACTGTGTTTTAAAGAACTGTGATGAACTTTACCCCCCTTTGTTAAGCAGGATAAGAGAAGCCACTAGCTGGCTGCCTGGAGCACACACACTGCACAGGGCAATGCCTGCTGGGGACGTAAGAACTGAGTATCTCCCAGGTTAACAATTCAAACTCCTTTAAAACCCCTTGTCCCTTCAGACAAAGAGAGTTACAACCTTTGGGCAGAGACCCCTGTGTTTTTCCTTTGTTAGCAAAGCAGTAAAACTCCCTTTTTCTTTTTCTCAAACCCTGTCCTCATTATTAAATTGGCATGAATTGACTTCAAATTCAGGAAGTGAACTTTAAGTTACAAATTTTGGTACCCCCCACTGCCCTGGAAATTTTTGAGAGCTGACTACTGAAATGTTAGGAGATGGAGCGTGCTTGGGGTGGAACGAAACCAGAAGAGCTAATCCTGTAAGTATAAGGAGGGACTGAGCGACTCCCAGCAGCTGCCAAAGCCCTGTTTTTTCAGAGAATTACCTCCTTCCTTCCCTGCACTGTAAGGATTATGCCACCTCTGTTTTTTTAAAAAAGAGAAAAAGAAAAAGGGGACACTAAATGCAGTAAAGTAACCATGGAGACCCTTGATATTACATTTCAGGTTGTCCCTCTGTGAAAACATCTGGTTCCCTTGTGGGGACATCTATGGTTCCACTGGTGTAGTTGATTTTTCTCTTATCTGCTCTGTTTTAAAGGCTTCTGTCTGTCAGCCATATTCTGGAGCTCCTTTCTGTCTGTCTTGTGTCTTTTTTTCTGGCCCTTTAAGACATGTGCAATGATATGTTGATATTATAAATTGTTTCTTGGGAATGATCTTAGCTGAATGTGTGTCTAAATGATGATGTTTTATTGTAACAATCTGGTATCTGAATGGGTTTTTAAAGCATTGCACAATCTTGCAGTTAAAAGTCGGGTTTAGGTAATTGTTTAGTTTATGATTTCAGATAATTCATGTCAGAGAACTTAAATACTTAGGATGGAAAACTAAACAACACAACTTCCAAGTTGGCAAGTAACTTCCCAATCATTCAGGCTATTTTTCACCAATTTTGAAATGGGTAGCCTGGGAAAATGTCACTGTGTGTAGCAGTGCATTAAATTGGACAAGGATAGTAAATCATAGTATGGTATCTGTTGACAAAAAAAAGATGTAAAGATATAAAATTTTGTGAATTGTATCTTAAACTTGCATGATAATTTTCAACATCCAAACCTGAATATTATGGTTGAAATGCCTTAGGCCTGTGGTGTCTGCTCAGATTAGCAGCTTTTCCCTGTTCCTTCTGGACCTCAGCCAGGACTTATGATGAAATGCAAATCAAAGAAGCCTGCTAACTTAGTAGGAGACTGATCTGAGGCCTAAGAGAAAAAAAAAGTTAAATTGTATGGTATTTACTAATTAATTACCAGTCATTTTTTCTAGAACTCTTATTTTTTTCCTTAGATTCTTTATTTTTTTGGGCTCATGATTTTGATCCTACAGACCTAGGTTAATGTTTTTCTGATCAGTTCTATCTTTGACCAACTGTGGAGTTTTTGAAACATTGCAATGGATATTTCACCTGTGAAAAGCTACAAGACCTTTACTATTATTATGTGTACACACTGTTGTTATGTGTTGTATATCTATATATACATATGTCCGTATATCATATATATGATACACAAATTAACATATATAAAGTGCACTCATAAAAACAACGCTCATAAAAACAAATTTTACAAAGTGGATCTAAAGATCTTTAATTCACGTGATTTAAATTGTTGAATTTAAATTGGATGAACAGATAAAAATAAATGTCTTTAAAACTCAGCTTACAAGTTTTTCTTGGTGTTCAAAAATCTAATAAAATATTAATGTCTACAAAAATTCTAATATGACTTGGTTCTAGCACTTTTCCTTCAACAAAAAAAAAATGGTTTACAATCTTCAATACATTTGTCTAATATTTTGATAAATAAGTAAAGTAAATTTGATATGGGATTACTCATTCATGAGTACTTTTGTTACATATCTTATTGATTTACTAAGGTCTGTAGAAGTGTGTAATAAAGTCTGTATAAGATTGTAAAAATCAGTCATGTGTTAAAGAGACAAAAATTTCTGAAAACATAAGTTTACCCATAACATTGTGTTTTATTAAGTTTTATTTTTTCTAGAGCAAGCAACCATAAAAATTAAACAACTGATTAAATACGAACTGTTATTTTAGAGCCCTGTACTGCCATTTCTTTAAAAGCTAAACTTGCTTAATGTAGAAACATCAATGTAATTGTGATGCTATTAATGTGCTCCTATCTTTCAGGTATACAAGTCTGTAAGGTAGAAACTTTAAAAGAGCATTATACCAAGCTGGTGTTCTGAAGTTGTATAGTAAAAAAAATATATTGGGCATTCATTTACCAGTTTTCAATAAGATATGTAAAGTTTTATGTTACTTTTTACATTGGGGAACAATTTAAATGTATTTTTATGTTAATGAGAGCCTTATCTATGCAAAGGTTAAAAACTTTCAGTGTTTATTAAATTCATGTTTTAAATGTGATATCCTATGGTGTTAGCTAATGTTCATGTGACCTCAAACAATTTATATAAAATTTGTAAAATGATATTTAAAAAAACAAAGTTCATCTTTAGAACTAAAACACTTAATATTTATAAAGAGCCCTGCCTTACCTGAGATAAGGCTCTGTGTCCCATATTACTACATGTGAGAATGACTACGAAAGCTGTAGGTAAGATTATGTTTCATTTAAAGTTATGTTCAAAAGTTGTTTTGTTTTCTGTTAAGATTACTAGGATCTCAAACAGGGGATATAATGTATAACTCAGCTAAAAAATTCAGGGGAGCTATTACACGAACTAAGTATTTTTACACTTGTTAAAAAATTTTATTTTGTAATTTCCTTATAAGTGATCTAAAGATTCCCTGTTAGTGTTTTACAGAAGTGTTGCTTTAAGAACACAGCATGGGTTAATTTAAGATAATAAGTCATCACCTACAAGACACCTACAATACAGATCCCAATTAATAAAAAGATAAATAATTATAAACTTATAGACATTAAACCCCAGTACTCTTAATATAAGGCTGTTAAAATTTATTTGCTGGATAATTAAGATTAGGATTTAAAATTAAATTTACATGAAAAGAGCCAAGAAAACCAATATTTGGCTCTTGCCCTCTGAGTCAGTCTGAATCCATTGAACAGGGGACTTCTCTAAAAGCTTTGCAACTCTGGGCCTCATAACCTCCCAATCAGGGAGATTAATGAGACCACTGGAAAACAGAAAGCCAATCAGTGCATTTTCTATGAAGAAGAGAGTCATCAGAGAAGGGAGACATCTTTGATGCTTCCGAGGGAAGCCCCATGGTCAAGCAAGACCTGGACCCACCTAGCGCAAATGGCACCAGCAGAACTGAGAAGCTGCTCTCAAGTTTCCCCAGGAATGACTTTCATAAAACTCAGCTAATGTTAACAATAGATAGAAACAAAAGTCAGTTTGACAGCTTCATCTTAAACACTTAGCAAAGAGAGTTAAAACCAAAATACAGCCATTCCTGACATTTTAAATAATAATTATAATAATAATAATAATAATAATAATAATAATAATAATAATAATATTTTAAGGTATTCACTTTATGTTATCCTCCCAAAATAAGTAAGACTGGAGGCCACAAAGAAGGATTCTCAGTCAGCAATGCCTGATAACTATAAAAAGTGACTATCAAGAGGAGCTGCCAGAGGCACAAATTTTAAGTTTAAGGCCTACAGATATTCCTAACCTACACAGGTAGGCTTGGTGTTTGCTAGTATGATTATCCAGCCCTGAGTAACAGAATTAAAGGTTTCTCTATTACACACAGAGGTCATACTAGTAAAAGAATTTTGCAAGATCAGATGACATTAAATTATTAAACTGTATCTTATGGGGAGGGACAAATGTAACACTAAATGTTAAATATTAAGTTGACATTCTGATAACTGGGGATATTAAAGCCTGCTGAGGGAACTTCTATACAGTGACATGTTCCAGCTGCTGCAACATTTTTTCAGTACTCATGGTTTTTGTTTCTCACATAGAAGAACCCATCCCCAGATGACATTACAACCTGTTCTTCCCCAACCAGACTTCAAACCGAACTGATTTCTAAAAGGCAACCCATGTCCCTCAACTGACTTCTAAAAGACAAGTCATGTCCCATATGCTGTGCCCACTCACGTCACCCTCTCTCAGCTCTGAAGACGCCAAAATGAGTGATGCCTCTCGTCTAACAACTATGGAGCCAAAAATAAATAGACTATCAATATAAGTAATTAATTATGTCAGGAAAAATCAGGAATCCAGTTTTGGGTGAGTTCTAAAAATTTGGAGACTGTTACCTGAAGAATTAAAATTCCCTCATTGCTCTTTTCCTACCCTATCAAAGATTTGGAAGGGGCACATTAGAAAGGGGGAATGATAGACCCAACATGATCATTTATTAAAATTGGGAGCCATCTTGCCACAAAACCATGAAAAGATAATTTTGGCTTTACTATACATTACTGCAAATTCTGAATCTGCTTTGAATGCCTGCCCATGCCTTGAACTCACCCATGCCTGGCTCTCTGACCAGATAGCAGCCCTCTCTGAAACTTTAGTGACACCTCATAAATATTGGCCTTCCCTGGCCAGACAACGACAGTCGTTGAGGCTCTAATGGTTCTGATAAATTCTGATGAGGGGCCAGCAAAAAACAAAAAATGTAAACTAGCATTAATGTGATGCTTCTCCGAGTTCTCTTATCTGGAACCCGCCTTTGTGTAACTTTCTGGGCTATAAAGGTGGGCTGTAGGAAAGGTGGGGTTGCTGTCTAGTTTCCACCATTTTTAGAGGGAGAGGAAGCCAGTGGAAATAATAAGCTTGGTTTAATTTGATTTTAATTGGAGTCAGTGGTCTTTTGTCATTTCCTGGTCTAACAGGTAAACACTCCACAAATATGGAGCTCTGCCGGCCTAAAACTTCTTGAGAAACTGCCCCTGACCTTGGGCACTTGAAATATATGTTGTTGTCAGGAGCTTTAGCTTCCTTTGTAGTGAGACCATCAAAGCTGGGTCTGCATATATGTGACCTGGAAGATATAGTTTCTTATTTTCAAATGAACATGAGGCAGCAGTGCTGAATTCTCTCTTTGTTGGGAAACTGTGGCCACTGAAGGCTAAGTGCCTCCCCGTGTGGACTGTGAAGCCATTTGCTCATCTTCCACTTTTCATGGTGTTTCTTGCTGTTGCACTGGGAGTTTGGTATTTGCTTCACAAAATACAAGGAGATCAACAGGGACTCAGTGCTGGAGGAATTTCTCATACGTGTGGTGGGTCAGGGTCTGCAGGAGAATACACCAACCAGGATTCTATCCCACATAGCTTGCCCCCTTAACCATTGCAACCTCATTGTGAACATTGCCCTGAAACCTCTCCATATAACAAGATGCCTTTATATGAAGAGGTCAAACGTATAAGGGATTACGCGCTGCACCATTTCAGCCACAAGCCATTTGGAAGTCATTGGCAGATCCACATGGCCCCACCAGAGATGTTTTATCACACACCTGTGCACCACAGCTCTGTGTCACTATTCAGCAGTCTCCATCTGAGTTTGCCAAGATCTCAGTTTCCAAGGGCGACTCTCATGAGTGGCCTCCTAAAATCCCAACACAATTCATGGCAATTCTTCTCTGAGGTCAGTTCCAGAACTCAGTTTCTAAGGGGAATCACACCAGAGTTCCAGTCATGGTGGCCACAGTCATGTCTTCCAACCGCCACAAAAATGACCACAATTAAAACCAAAACACTCCCACATGGCCCTCATCTTCTTCCATATAGACACTCATCAAATTCTCTGGCTGGAGGTTTTCATAAGGGGCGCAGTCCAAGACAGTGTCCAAAATATGCTCCCTTGCCCCTATTTTCCCTAATTCAGTGTGGCCTGAACACCCTTCCTGTGAACCACGAGTGATCAAATATGCCTGCCCTTATTACAGCTTCACTTCTCCAATTTGAGGCCTAATGACTGCCAGTTATAGATTCTTTATGTGAATTGGAGTCATGAGAAAACCCAAGCATCTATGGTCTAGCCTCTGCAGGCATTTGAAGAACTCATTTGTCCCAAAGGATCCCTATTTTCACTTGATGGATGTCAGAAATATTACAGAAGATGGCGAGAATCTTCATACACAATGACTGCTATTTTGACCATTTTGGTTTTGCAGCACACAGGGAATCTTTCTTTAGATCCATCAGGTGCTGAGAATCTAAGCAACAGCCTCACACAGAACCAAGAGGCTGATTAAGAAACATCCCTTTCCAAAGCAATTAATCAAAGAGCCACAGGTGATGCCAATTCATTTCCATTTGAAAACTGTTTTGTTCAGGCTTCACAAAGGGGTGGCCTGAGGCAAAGACCTTCCTGACATTTAGGGCAATGGAACAATAGGTAAGCAAATAGCCCAAAGCAAGGATTCTCCACTGAGACTTTACTGGTCACATTCATATCTGAGTTTTCTGAGATCCTCCAATTCCCTTCAGTTATCATGTACATGGCCATGTCACAGAGCTTGGAGGTGATACATATCTTGGACACAAAACCATGAGCCTAGTCTCGAGAGTGGCCAGAATTCAGGAAGAAAACAGCAAGGTAGTAAGATAGTAGGCATTGCCCATCCATAAGGCGAGTCAAAGTCCATTCACAAATTGGGCAGAATGAATGCTGGGAAGCTTTCTACTAGACAGGACACATCCATTGATGCATTCTCTTTTCTAATGTCTACAACCACGGACAAAGTGGGATACACAGACATAGAAACACTCGCCTTATCAAACAACTTACTAGAAAAAGTCCACTCCAAACCAAACAAACCGCCTTTTCTACCTATTCTCAGAACATGAGAAAAAAACCACAAACTCACACCCACACGCAAAAAGGCACCTCCTTCCCCCAAGTAGGTCTGTGACTATCCGGAGTGTCCTCTGACTGGTGGGTCATACTATGTTCCCCTGAAATGGACTATCCATTCTCAGATCTGGTCTCCTCGGCCAACTGTGTGAGGTTGTCAGGAGCCTGTGGTGAGACACTACCTGCTTTCTCAAGAATGACCCTGGCATTTGGTCATCCTCACATCAGTAGGTACCAAGGAAGAGTGACTCTGTCCTTAGTAACACAAAACAAGTGAGCCCACTGGGACTGGGACTGGGATTGGCTCTGGGTACCTGGCTTCCTGGATCCCAAGTTTAGAGAGTTCCATTACCAAGGAAGTGAGGTAGGTCACTTCCTTTAGGAACTGAATGAGGTCACTGCCTTGCCAAACACTTTGTTCTAACAGTTGCTTCCAAGTGTTCCATGAGCTGGAGGCTGCCCCTACTTCCTGTGACACTTTCACAAGTTAGAATGATATATCATTCATAGGCACCAAAGAACAGCTCTGCACAAAGGCCTGGTTTGGTCCATCTTCTCTACATTAAGTAGAGAGAGGCTGATTCATACACTTCCCTTCATCCTGACCAGGTTTTTTGCCATGGAAAATGACTTTTGCTCTCTCACGTCCATCATAGCTGCCTACATCTTCTTCAGGGATCCTTTCTGCATGGACCTCTGAGGTTCTCAGCAGGTGGAAGATCCCCTACATTTCTGTATTTTAAGATCAGCTCTGTCCCTGCTCTTCTCTAAAGTTAGATTGAGGGAACACTGTGTAGTTAGGGTTAATATTAGGTTTGATTTGGGTTAGGAATCATTCTGTGGGATGAATAATGGTACTGGGAATCTGTGATATTTATAAGAATATAGACGTATGATTCAAGTATGAAAAACAGAAATCTAGGTAAGATTTGAAGTCCAGAAGAGAATTGGGCCCTTGATTGGGATACTTAGCATTGAAATACTTTCTGCACAGATGTCTCAGATAAATCGATATACAATGGCATAGGACGTTGTACCTTGGATGATTGAATGTCAAAGAGAACCTCCAGTCAAAAAGGGATAGTTGTTAGGATTAGGAAGATAGTCGGAAGGTTTAGAAAGAAGAGTGAGTATAGGATTTGGACCAAAGTTTTTTATCAATAGAGTTTCAGTTAGAGAGTGAATGTTAATGTCATTCCATGTGAAGAGTCAGTCACAATGATGAACTGGGGAAAATATGTAGGAAAGCAGATATCAATAGAGACATTATGAAATCAGGCAAAGTATTAAGTGAGTCTTAGGATTAGGCATTTTCAACAGGGTTGAGGTTGAATATATAATCTTAGGAAGAAACAAATATGTAGTCACGAAGAGAATTGACATTTGTGAGCATTAGGCAACCTGGACAAGAATGTTTTTAGTAATCCATGCTCACTTTACATTTAGGCTTTGGTGAAATTACATAAAATAGGTAGTTGTCACTTTCTGTTTTTCTGTATGCTTAACAAAACACTGTTGAAATCTTGAAAACTTTTTGCTAATCTTGTTTCCAGAATGTCCTGTCCCCAACTGCAAAACTGTAGAATGTATTCCCTCTCCCGTTTACACGCAAACCGCCCACTCGCCCTGACCCATCCATAAACTTCCCTCCCTGCCCTCTCCAAGGAAAGTATATAAGCTCTGCTTAAGCTGTTCTCAGGGCTCTCTGCTCTATTCAAGTGAGCTCTGAGTCCCAGAATTCTGGACCCTTGGCTGTTGCATGAGACAGTCTCTTGGTGGTCTCTTCCTCCAACGCTCGCCCGAACATTACATCTGAGGGCCGCAGGGAGATCCAGCAGTGGTGGATGAAAGACAGACAATGGGCTCCTCTCAGGGTGAGTAAGGTGCCTCTTTCTGGTTTCAGGTTTCAGGTTAGGGATGGGCATAATGGCTATCGGTGATGAGCATGAGCTCTCTCTGAGGGTGGCTGACAGACGTGTCACAGAGCCACAGGTCATGTCTCTGGGGGACGCCCTGGAGGTCTCGGGAAAGCGAGTAACAATAGTCTCCTCGACTCAGTGATATTTTGTTTTGGATTCGGTATTGCCCGCCCATCAGGTTTTGCCGGCTACTCTGTCCTGGTCTCAGTACTGGACGTCCATTGCCTGTCTTTATTGTCTTGTCTTGCCTGTGTCGTGTGTCATTGGTTTCACTGTTTGTGTATCTTTCATATGGGACAGAGAACTTCAACGCCTCTGTCCCTGACCATTGATCAGTGGACCAAAGTCTGCTTAAGGGCTCAGAATCTTTCTTTTTCAGTAAAACGCCGGACCTGGTAGACACTCTGTGCCTCAGAATGACCCACCTTCGGAGTCGGATGGCCCCCAGAAGGATCTTTCTACTTCTCACTAATTTAAAAACTCAGAGATATTGTCTTTCAGCCAGGGCCACTTAGCCACCCAGATCAACAGCAATAAATCTTAACTTAGCAGGACCTCTGCAAATCTCCTTCTCCATGGGTGAAACCTTTCCTTGAACCTGCCCCCGCTCCTACTGCTTCCCCCACGATTGTATCTCTCAAACCCTCTGCTCCTCCTCCTCCACCCTCTCTTCTCCCTGAGTCTCAAGACTCTACTGGACTCTCCTCCCCCTCCTTATGCCCTGTCCTCGTCCCCCAACCCCCAAATCCCTCTAAGTGATTCCCCTTCTGGTGACTCAGACTCTCCACCATTGGAGGAATCTAGGCCAGCCCAGCTCTCTCCAGATGACTACCCCGTGGCACACACAGCCCCTCCTTCCCTGGAGGAAGCTGGCCCTGCCAATAGAACTCAAAGAACTTGCCGGCAGTGAGTAAATTTTGAAGTGGACACAGGGGCAGTATACTCAGCCCTTAAGACACCATTGGGCCATCTATCAAATAAAATGACTCTAGTTCAAGGGCCTAATGGCAGTAAATATGGGGCTTAGACAACTAAGAGGACCATGGTCCTGGGGAAAGGAAAAATCCATCACTCCTTTCTAGTAATCCCAGAATGCCCCCCCCCCCCATTGATGGGCAGAGATCTGCTCAACAAGCTCCAGGCCAGAATAACTTTTATCCCTGACGGCCCCCAAGTGAAATTTCTAAAACCTTCAGTAGAAACTCCTATAGTCACGGCTTTAACTATGTCAGTAGAAGATGAACATCAACTCGTCACCCCCCCCAAGACTGATCAAACAGGCAAGCTACCCCAGAAATGGATAACAGATTTTGCAGATGCCTAGGAAAAAACTGCTGAGTTAGGCCTAGCCATGAAACAACCTCCAATAACAGTGGGGTTAATAACTACAGCCCACCCAATCAATGTCAAAAAATATCCTTGAGCAAGAAAGCTAAAGATGGGATAAGGCCCTGTATTCAGAAATATCTTGTCTTAGGGGTCCTAAGGCCCAGTCATTCAAACTGGAACACACCCCTGGTACCAGTAAAAAAATCCAGGAACTGGGGTCTATCGCTTCATTCAAGACCTAAGAGAGATCAACAACAGAGTGCAGAACATTCTCCCCAGGGTACCTTATCTGTACAATCTGCCTAGCACTCTGAACCCTGAGCGGAATTGCTATACTGTTCTGTACTTTAAAAAAATGCTTTCTTTTGCTTGCGTCTGCATAAAGATAGTCATTTGCTATTTGCTTTCGAGTGGGTAGACCCAGAAACCAGAACGTCTGGTCAACTAACTTGGACTAGATTCCCACAGGGGTTCAAAATTTCCCCCACTCTCTTTGATGAAGCCCTCCCCAGAGATCTCAACAACTTCAGAACTACGCACCCTGAAGACACCCTGCTTCAATATGTGGATGACCTGCTACTGGCAGCCAACACCAAGTAAAACTGTGAGTCTGGGACCCAAGCACTATTTTCCGAGCTTGCTCAACTCAGGTATAGTGCTTCTGCCAAATAGGCCCAAATTTGCCAGAAAGAAGTAATCTTCCTGGGATATTCCCTTAGGGGCAGTAAACGATGGCTCACTGAGCCCAGAAAAGAAACCATTGAGCATATACCACCCCCATCTAATAGCAGACAATTCAGAGAGTTTCTTGGGACTGCTGGCTTTTGCAGGTTATGGATACGCGGGTTTGCGTCCTTAGCTGCTCCTTTATACCCGCTGTTAAAAGGAGATGCCCAATTCTAATGGACCCCTGAGCACCAGCAAGCTTTTGACAACATCTAATGACACTGAAACTGAAATCCTCAACTTCACTGAGCCCAGCCTGCATTTTCAGAAAGCCCTATGGTACGTTAAAAATGTACATCAACTCACTCACATTGGTTCAAAGAAACTTCAGGCATTCCTGAAGAATAAAGAACAGAGTTTTCCACTAACCAACTCAGAGCGAAAGGAAATAACTGAACAAGTAACAAAAGCCTGTCAGGCCTGTCAATTGGTTAATGCTTACCCTTCCAAGTTTCTTGCAGTTAACCACCTACAAAGATCCAGACCAGGACAATTCTTGGAAGTGGACTTTACTGAAATTAAGCCAGCATGGTATGGACTTAAATATCTCCAAGTTTTTGTAGGTACATTTTCAGGATGGATTGAAGCCTTCCCACAAAAAAAGGCACAAATTGTGGTCAAGAAGATCCTGAAAGATAATTTTCCAAGATACGGACTGCCTAAGGTAATAGGGTCTGAAAATGGATTGGCGTTCATGGCCTTGTAAGTCAGGGGTTAGCCAGGACCCTGGGGATTAATTGGAAGTTACAATGTGCTTATAGACCCCAGAGCTCAGGACAGGTAAAATAAATAAATAGAAGCATTAAAGAGACCTTAACAAAATTAAGCTTAGATATCAGCATAAAAACTTGGACTATGCTCCTGCCTTATGCACTGTTTCATGCAAGAAATACTCATACTCCCTCTGTTTCTTTGTGTAATCTCACGCGCTATGAAATTCTCTATGGTCCCTCCTCCAGTAAGGGACATAACCCCAACTCTAAGACCTAATGATCCCTTCCGCACCTCCTGAGTTGACAGAGTTAAAGTTCTTGAAAGAAGACAGTGATATCTGTGGAAACAGCTGGCCACTACCTACCAACCTGGGGACGAGGGGACTCCATATCAATATCAAGTAAGAGACTTCATCTACATAAGACGACATCAGGTGTCATCCCTGGAACCCAGCTGGAAAGGACCATACCAGGTACTACTTATAACACCTACAGTGGTAAAGGTAGAGGGAATCACTTCCGGGATCCATGCCTCTCATCTCAAGCCTGCGCCCTGTCCAGACTCTGGCTGGAAAATAGAAATGACTGGGAATCCTTTCAAATTGTGTATTCGCCATGTGCATAAGGCTATAGACTCTCCCCTTGGCCAATAGTAGTCCTAAACCTCATCAGCCTGTTCAGCAGCGATGGCTGATCACAAATCATACTGTACTAGAAGTATGCTCTATCTTGCATACAGCCCCCTTAGGGACCTGGTGGCCATCTCTCTACCCAGACATTTGTCAGCTGGCTATAGGTCTTTCCTATTGGGATATCCCTGATGAAGGGGATCCCACTAAAATTCCATTAAATCTTTTCTGTGCCATACGTAATGGAAACAAACATTATGGATGTAGGGACACGTGAGCCAGATACAGGTTGGCTAGCCCAGATTACTATGTTTGCTCAGCGGACTATCAAACCCACAAACAGCCAGGGCTGTGTGGGGGAAAAGCCGACTTCTTCTGTAAGTCATGGGATGTAAGCATACAGGGGCTGCCTGGTGGAACCCAAACTCCTCATCGAGTTCAGTACTCAGCATTGGGCATATTACCAATTAGACAACCAAAACCGATGGCCCCCAGAGGGGTCTCTAGATGCTCAAATTCTGCATGACCTTTTTGACTTCGGCAAGTGCTCAAATGGTGGAAGGAAATTCCCCTATGTGGAGGCCTTTTCCCTCCTTCACTCACATCCTGAACTATGCTTCTCTAATAGATCCTCACCCTCTGCTTTCTGCTCCAGACTCTCTGCTGTCACTCCCACATAAGCAACCTGATTTCTCCCCTCCAATTACTAGATCAAAAACCGAAGCCTCTGCCGGCTCTTAGACCATTGCCCCCTTGCTGAGGTAACAAGTACTAAGGTACCCATCCACCCACTCACTCCTCTCTTCTCCTGTCAGTGCCCTCACCAGGTCCCACCAAGTCCTCTTACCAACTAAACCAAAGCTCAAAAAGCTAAGGAGAGCCCTCAGCACCCTATCCAAGATGTAATGAAAATGGCCTTTAAAGTTTTTTTTTGTCATCAGTGAAAACAGGTTACTAAAAATTTAACATCGCTCACAGGCTTTTTGGGATACTCACTCCTGTCTTCTCCTCTGCTCTACGTGTTCTACTGCTCAACATTTTGTTGCCTGGAAAATCCCAAACCCCTTTCCCATTATTCTTTTACATCTCTCCTTTCTCATTCTCAGACCATTCTCTTAAACCTCTCTCTCTGAATTTGTTTTACAGAACAGGCGAGGGTTGGACCTCCTCTTCATGAGAGAAGAGGGACTTTGTGCTGCATTGAGGGAAGAATGTTGTTTTTATGCCGACCATACTGGAGTTGTAAAAAAATTTATGAGTAAGTTAAAAAGATGCCTTGAAGAGCATCAACAAAGGAGAGGGGCACATAAAGGTTGGTTTGTGTCTTTGTTCACATAGTCCCCCTGGTTACCTACGCTTTTATCAACCCTGGCCAGTCCATTAACAATCCTCATATTAATGCTAATTGTAGGAACCTGTTTGCTCAACCGTGTAGTTTCTTTTCTACAAGCTCAAATTGGATAAGTTAAACTTATGGTAATCAGAAAACAATATACCTCACTAGGAGACATAAAATCAGAGACCCCCCAATGATCACTTTTATGATTAAAAGTAACCAGAATGAGAAGTGGGGAATGAAAGGTTAATAAAATAGGTACTTGTAATACCTGTTTTTCTGTATGCTTAACAAAACACTGTTGAAATCTTGAGAACTGTTTGCTAATCTTGTTCCCAGAATGTGCTGTCCCCAACTGCCAAAATGCAGAATGTACTCCCTCTCCCATTGGCACGGAAACCACTCACTCGACCTGACCAATCAATAAATTTCCCTCCCTGCCCTCACCAAGTAAAGTACATAAGCTCTGCTTAAGATGTTCTCAGGGCTCTCTTCTCTATTCAAGTGAGCTCTGAGCCCCAGCATGCTGGACCCCCAAAAAGCCCTTTGCTGTTTCATGAGACAGTCTCTTCCTGGTTTCTTCCTCCAATGCTCGGCCAACCTTTACATTGGTACAATCATAAGTGTGAACTTTCCTTTGTGTGTCCAGAATATTACTGTAATAAAATGTATATGTAGATCAGGTGACAGGAGTATTTCTTCCACCATTTCTGGGAGCAATATAATGAAGATGTATGAATTAGTATTGGGGATAGAAATAGGTGAACCATGTGTCTATGAATATAGAGATAATGCATGAATAGACAATACTGTGAATAAATTATATAACTAGTTCCAACTTTAAATAATGGATTGAATTGATATCTGAAAATATACAGAAAATCTTATATTGATATAATACATTTAATCCTACCCGTTATATATCTAATTGTAATATTAGGGTTATGGATTCTCATGAAGAGTGTGTGAGTATTGCTTCAAAAGTGATTATGGAAATTGAAAATAATGTGTTTGGAAAGAAGTCTCATGAAAAGACCAGTCAAGGAACCCGGAAGTGTACATGTGTTCTGAAGCAGGAAGTGATTGAAAGTGAAACAAATGCCTAAATATTTGCTAACTTGTAGATAACATATATATCCTATGATGTGCATTAATTGAAGAAATAGTAATGTACCAGTGTTGACAAAAATTAACGTTGAATACACATCATGTCCCATAGGAATCTACTTGAATTGATGTTAAACTGGGTCAGTTACTGTAGAAATATTAGGATTTGTATGCACCATTCACTCAAGTTAGTTTTCAGTACTAGGAAAGAAATATGTATTTCAGGTGGATGAATATCTCTGAGAATAATCTTGTGAAAAGTTGATTATAAATTCACATATATGAATATTAATTAATTTAGGGAGTGTATAATAAGACTCATACATTTCATATTTTGAAAAATCTGGAGAGTGTGTGTGTATACACACACACACACACACACACACACACACACACACACTGAGACATTAAAAATAGCAATATATATATATCAATCGAAATTCACCATGAAATATATATCATCCACAGATCCAAAAATATTCATTTTATTGAAGATAGATTTATGCATAATGTTGTTGAACTAGCAAGTTTACCCATACATTGAATTTTCAGTTCCAACAGCATTTAGGAGGAGTGATCTCTTCTCACAATTTGTATCTGCCACGTCAGCCACCTCACAAAAATGTACGTGTGATACCAGGTAGTATTCTATATGTGTATATAAAAATGCATGTGCTGAATAGGCTACAGAGAGAGGGAGACAGGAATTCACATATTTGTTAACATTAAAAACACATGGAGAACTATTTCAACAGAAAATTGACTATATTTATAACACCTACCCTTTTTTATGCAAAAGGCAAGTCCAACTCTACACCATGCCTCCACTGAACTGCTTGCATTTCTATTCTGTTTGGGTTATTTTACTGCATCATATTAGGATTAGTAGTCAGAGTCTAGTTTGTTATGGGTTACTGTCTGGGATTCAATATTTCAAATGGAAAATACGATAATGAATCCAATGTGTATGCAAATATGTGCTACACAAAAATCATCCCACTCTCATCCAGAACAAAGCTTTGACATTCCCTTCGTCTGAAGTAAGTCACAGTTAGAACAGTGGTGTTAGAAAATCTGTGAATACATATCTGGAATGGAAAATTCTCCGGAGTTCACAACCTTGGAGGTGGTAGAGGAGTTTCCAAAAGTAAGGGACATGGTAAACAGTCCTCAAACATGGAGGTCTGCTAGCCTAAAGACATCTTGAGAAACTTCCTCTGAGGTTGGGCACTTGAAATATATGTTATTTTCAGGAGCTTTAGCTTTCTTTGTAGTGGGACCATCAAAGCTGGGTCTACATCTATGTGACCTGAAAGATATGGTTTCTTATTTTCCAGTAAACTTGAGGCAGCAGTTCTGAATTCACTCTTTGTAGGTAAACAGTGGCCACATGGGTCTAAGTGTCTCTCCGTGGGGACTGTGGAACCATTTGGTCATCCTCCACTTTTCGTGGTGTTTTTTGCTGCTGCACTGGGATTTGGTATTTCCTTCACAAAATACAAGAAGTTCAACAGGGGCACAGTGCTAGACGGAGTTCTGTCACTTGCGGTGGGTCAGGGTCTGCAGGAGAATGCACCAACCAGGCTTCTTTCCCACATAGCTTGCCAACTTGTGCATAGAAACTTGATTCTTAACATTGCCCTGAAACCTCTCCATATAAAAACATGCTTTTACATATACGGGTCTCCTGCCTGCACCATGTCAGTCACAAGCAATTTGGAAGCCAATGGCAGATCTACATGGCCACAACACAAATGTATTATCACACAACTGCACACCACTTTCTAGGCCCACTACTCTACAGGCTCTAACTTAATGGCATCTCTGTTCTACACCATTTTCATGAAACCCAGTCAATCAAGGAATTGTCTGGTACACTCTTGATCAGCAACACGACATCCAAAGGTTCTCCAGTGCCACCTGGTCATGGGAATTTCAAAAATTTCATTTTATTTATCTAGCCATTTTTCAAGGATGAAGTTGGAGGCACTGTGGGTTTCAATTCATTCAGGAACCATTAAATGGTGAGGAAGCTCATTTCAATGAAAGCTCTGGAGAATGATAACAGGCAAGGTTTCCCAAAGAGTGTCCAAAAGGTCACATGAAGCCAGCGCTGTTGAGGTCTACAATGTGAGGTCCATGTGTGTTTTGACTCTCAACTATGGCTGCCAAGTTTTTCAGAATAAAATCATGTGATATTCCGGCTGAGATTTCCAGTGCTCTCTGGAAAGCCACCTGGGCCTAGATCTCAGGTTCCAAGGGTGACTCTCATGCATGGCCTCCTTAAATGCCAACACAATTCATGGAAATAATTCTCTGAGGTTAGTTCCAGAACTCAGTCTCTAAGGGAAATCACACCAGAGTTCAAGAGCAGGTGGACCCAGTCATCTCTTCCAACTGCGACACAAATGACCACAATTTAAACCAAAACACTCCCACATGACCCTCATCTTTATCCATATAGACATTCATCATAACCTCTGGCTGTATGTTTCCATGAGGGGTGCAGCACAAGACAGTGTCCAAAATAGACTTCCTTGCCCCTCATTTGCCTAAAGTCTGGGTGGCCTGGAAACACTTTCTGTGAAACAGGAGTGATCAAATAGGCCTGCCCTAAATACTGCTGTGATTCTCCAATTTGAGGCCTACTCACTGTCATGTATTGATTATGTATGTGATTTGGAGTCATGAGACAACACAAGCAACTATGGGCTAGACTCTGCAGGGATTTGAAGAGCTCATTTGACCCAAAGGATCCCTATTCTCACTTGATGGATGTCAGGAACCTTACAGAGGAAGGCGAGAGACTTCATCCACAATTACTGCACTTTTTGCCATTTTGGTTATGGATGCAAACATGGGATCTTTCTTTAGATCCATCAAGTGCTGAGAATCTAAGCCAAAGCCTCACACAGGGCCAAGTGGCTGATTCAGACACATCCCTTTCCTAAGCAATTAAGCAAAGAGCCACAGGTGATGTCCATTCATTTCCATTTGAAAACTGTTTTGTTCAGGCTTCACAAAGGTGTGGCCAGAGGCAAAGGCCTTCCTGACATTAAGGGCAACAGAAGAATAGGTAAGCAGTAGGCCCAAATCAGGGTTTCCCCACTGAGACTTTCCTGGTCACATTGATATCTGGGTTTTCTGAGATGCTCCAATTCCCTTCAGCTATCCAGTACATGGCTATGTCACAGAGATTGGAGGTGGTAAATAATTTGGACACAAAACCATGATCCTATTCTGGAGAGTGGAAAAATTCAGGAAGAAAGGAGAAACTTAGGAAGATAGTAGGCATTGCCCATCCATAAGGCAAGCTGAATTCCTTTCATAAATTGGGTAGGATGAATTCTGGGAAGATTTCTACTACACAGGACACATTCATTGATGCATTCTCTTTTCTAATATCTACAACCAAGTTCACAGAGAGATGGACAGACATAGAAACACTCGGCTCCTCAAAGGACTTACCAGACACAGTCAACTCCAAACCAAACAAACCACCTTTCCTACCTATTCTCAGAACATGAGACAAAATCACAAACTCACACCCACACCCACAAAGGCACCTCGTTTTCACAAATAGGTCTGTGACCATCAGGAGTGTCCAATGACTCGTGGGCCCTACTATGTTTTCCCGAAATGGCTTGTCCTGTCTCAGATCTGGTCTCTTTGGCCAACTCTGAGGAGTTGTGAGGAGCAAGCGATGAACAACTACATGCTTTCTGAAAAAGTACACTCTTCAGAGCGCTGCTGGCATTTGGCAATCCTCACATAAGTAGGTACCAAGGAAGACTGACACTGTCCTTGGTTATTTCAAAAAACTGAGCCCACTGGAACTGGGACTGGGACTCGCTCTGGGTGCCTGGATTCCTGGATCCCAAGTTCAGATAGTTCCATCACCAAGAAAGTGAGGTAGGTCACTTCATTCAGGAACAGACTGAGGTCACTACCTTGGCGACCACTTTGTCCTAACAGTTCCATTCAACAGTCCCAATAGATGGAGTCTACCCCTACTTCCTGTGACACTTTCACAAGTTAGGATGGTATATCAACCATAGGCACCCAGGAACATCTCTCCACACAGGCCTGGTTTGGTCCATCTTCTCTACATTAAGAAGAGAAAGGCTGATTCAGACACAAACCTTCATCCTGACCAGGATGTTTGCCATGGAAGATGACTTGTGCTCTCTCAGGTTCTTCATGGCTGCCTACAACTTCTCCAGGGATTATTTCTGCATGGACCTTTGAGGTTCTCAGCAGGTGGAAGATCCCCTACATTCCTCTTTTGTAAGACCAACTCTGATCCTGCTCTTCTGTAAAGTTAGATTGAGGGAACAGTGTATGTTTAGGGTTAATAGCATGTTCAATTTGAGTTAGGAATCATTCTGTGGGATGAATAATGGTACTTGAAACCTGTGATATTTACAAGAAAGGGGAAATATAATTATGAAAACAGAAATCTAAGTAAGATTTGAAGCCCTGAAGGGCAAATTGGGCCCTTGAGTTGGATACTTATCTTTGAATTATGTTCCGCACAGTTATCTCAGATAAATCCATATACAATGGCATAGGACCTTGTACCTTGGATAATTGAATGTAGAAGAGAACATCCAGTCAAAAAAAGATAGTCAGTAGGATTAGGATGATCGTCGGTAGGTTTAGGAAGAAGAGTGAGTAAATGATTTGGACCATAAGTTCTTTCGCAAGAGGGTTTTGAGTAGAGAGTGAATGTAAATGTCAGAACATGTGAAGAGTCAGTCACAAAGATGAACTGGGGAAAATATGTAGGAAAGTAGATATCAATAGAGATATTAGGAAATCAGGAAAAGAATAAAGTGAGTGATTGGATTAGACATTTTCAACAGGCTTGAGGTTGAGTATATAATCTTAGGAGGAAACAAATATATAGTCACAAATAGGATTTACAATTGAGAGCATTAGGCAACCTGGAGATGGATGATTTTTGTAATCCATGCTCACTTTCCATTTAGGATTTGGTACAATCATAAATGTGACTTTGCATTTTGTGTCCAGAATATTACTGGGATAAAATGTATATGTACATCAGGGAACATGAGTATTTCTTCCACCATTTCTGCAAACAAGTTTTTGAAGACATATAAATTAATTTTGGGAGTAAAAATAGGTGTGCCCTGTGTCTCTGAATATAGAGAAAATGCATGAATAGACCATACTGTGAATAAATAATATAACTGGCTCCAACTTTAAATAATGGATTGAATTGATATCTGAAAATATACAGGAAATTTTATATTGATATACATCCATTCATTACAACCAGTAATACATCTAATGGTAATTTTAGGGTTATGCTTTATCATGAAGAGTGTGTGAGGTTTGCTTTAAAATTGATTATGAAAATCGAAAATAATGTGTTTGGAAAGAAGTTTCATGAAAAGGCCAGTCAAGAAACCTGGAGGAAATCATGTGTTCTGAAGCAGGAAATGATGGAAACTGAAACAAATGCCTATAAATTTGTGAACTTGTGGATGAAATATATATATTATGATGTTCAAAAACTTAAGAAATAGTAATATACCAGTGTTGAATGAAAATGAACCTCAAAATACACACCATGTCCCATAGGAATCTACTTGCATTGATGTTAAACTGAGTCAGTTAGTGTAGCAATATTAGGATCTGTAACCACCATTCACTGTAGTGAGTTTGTTGTACTAGGAAACAAATATGTATTTCACGTGGATGAATATTTCTGAAAAAAATCTTGTGAAAAGTTGATTATAAATCCACATACATGAAAATCAATGAATTCAGGGAGTGTATATAAGACACATATATTTCATATTTTGAAAAATCTGGACAGTATATATATATATATATATATATATATATATATACAAAACACACACACAGAGACATTAAAATGTAGCAATATATATGCCAATCGAAATTCATCATGAAATATATATCCTCCAGAGATGGAAAAATTTATATTTTAATGAAAATGGATTTATGTATAATATTCCACTAGGAAGGTCACCCATAGGTTGAATTTTAAATTCCAAAAGTGTTTAGGAGGGCTGATCTGTTCTCACAATTTGTATCTGCCAATGCATGCACTCACAATAATGTACTTGTGATACCAGGTAGGATTCTATATGTGCATATAAAAATACATGTGCTGAATAGGCTACAGAAAAAGGGAGACAGAAATTCACATAGTTGTTAATTTTAAAAACTCATGGAGAACTATATCAATTAAAATTGACAAGATTTGTAACACCTACAATTTGTTATGCAAAAGGCAAGTCCAAATATATGTGATACATCCACTGAACTGCTTGTATTTCTATTATGTTTGGGTTATTTTTCTCCATCATATTAGGATTATCAGTAAGAGTCTAGTTGGGTATGGGTTATTGTCAGGGATTCAGTATGTCGAATGGAAAATAGGAAAATGTATCCAATGTGTATGCAAATATGTGCTACACAAAAATCTTCCTACTCTCATCCAGAAAAATGCCTTTACATTACCTTCACCCCAAGTAAGACACAATTAGAGGAAAATAGTTAGAAAATATGTGAATACATATCTGCAATGGAAAATAATCAGGAGTTCACAACCTTGGAGGTGGTAGAGGAATTTCCAAAACTAAGGGACAGGGTAAACACTCCACCTACATGGAGCTCTGCCGGAATAATACTTCTTGAGAAACTGCCTCTGTGGTTGGACACTTGAAATATTTGTTGTTCTCAGGAGCGTGTGAGAAACAATGTTCCTTTGTAGTGAGAACATCAAAGCTGACACTGCATCTATGTCCAATGAACATGAGACAGCAGTGCCGAATTCTCCATTTGTATGTAAACTGTGGCCACTGTGGGTAAGTGTCTCCCCGTGTGGACTGTGAAGTCATTTGGTCATCCTCCACTTTCCATGGTGTTTCTTGCTCCTGCACTGGGAGTTTGGTATTTGCTTCATGAAATACAAGGAGTTCATCTGGGACACAGTGTTGGAGGGAGTTATGTCACATGTGGTTTGTCAGGGTCTGCAGGAGAATGCACCAAACAGGCTTCTATCCCACATAGCTTTCTCTTTGACCATAGCAACCCTATTCTGAAGATTGCCCTGAAACCTCTCAATATAAAAAGATGCCTTTACAAGAAAGAGCCTGCTGGCTGCACCATGTCAGCCACAAGCTATTTGGAAGTCAATGGGAGATCCACATGTCTCAACCACAGATATTTTTTCATACACCTGCACACCACAGCTCTTGGCCCACTACTCTGCAGGCTTCAATATACTGGCATCTCTGTTCTACACCATTTTCATGAAACCCAGTCAAACAAGGCATGGTCAGGTACACTCATGATCAGCAACAGAACATCCAAAGGTTCTCCAGTGCAACCAGGTCATGGGAATTTCAAAAATTTCATGGTATTTATGTAGCCATTTTTCAAGGATGAAGTTGGAGGCACTGTGGGTTTCAATTCATTCAGGAACCATTAAAAGTTGAGGAAGTTCATTTCAAAGAAATCTCTGGAGAACTCTCACAGGCAAGGCTTCCAAAAGAGTGGACAAAAGGTCACATGAAGCCAGGCCCATTGAGTTCTCCAATATGGGTTCCATGTGTGTTTTGACTCTCAACTATTGCTGCCAAGTGTTAAAGAATAAAATCCTGTGATATCCTGGCTGAGATTCCCAGTACTCTGAGGAAAGCCACCCTGGGCCAAGCTCTCTGTTTCCAAGGGTGACTCTCATGCGTGGCCTCATAAAATCCCAACACAATTTATGACAATACTTCTCTGAGTCAGTTCCAGAACGCAGTCTCTAAGGGGAATCACACCAGAGTTCAAGCCCAGGTTGACCCAGTCATCTCTCCACACCGCCAAACAAATGACCACAATTAAAACCAAAACACTGCCACATGGCTTCCATCTTCTTCCATGTAGACACTCATCATAACCTCTGGTTGGAGCTTTCCATGAGGGGCACATTCCAAAGAGTGTCCAAAATAAGCTCCATGTCCCTCATTTGGCTAAAGTCAGGGTGGGCTGGAAACCCTTCCTGTGAAACCGGAGTGATCAAATATTCCTGCCCTTAATACTGCTCCGCTTCTCCAATTTGAGGCCTTCTGACTGTGGGGTTTAGATTCTTTATGTGAATTGGAATCAGGAGAAAAGACAAGCCCTTCTGCAGAGATTTGAGGAACTCATTTGACCCAAAGGATCCCTATTCTCACTTGATGGATTTCAGGAACCTAACAGAGGAAGGCAATAGAATTCATTCACAATGACTGAACATTTTGCCATTTTGGTTTTGGATGCACACATGGAATCTTTCTTTAGATCCATCAGGTGCTGAGAATATAAGCCACAGCCTCACACAGGGTCAAGAGGCTGATTCAGACACATCCTATTCCAAAGAAATTAAGCAAAGAATCCAAGGTGATGCCCATTCATTTACATTTGAAAACTGTTTTCTTCAGGGTTCATAAAGGGGTGGCCTGAGGCAAAGACGTTCCTGAAATTCAGGGCAACAGAACAATAGGTTAGCAAATGACCCAAAGCAGGGATTCTCCACTGAGAGTTTCCTGGTCACACTGATATCTGAGTTTTCTGAGATACTGGCCATTCCATTCAGCTATCCAGTACAAGGCCATGTCACAGATGTTGGAGTTGGCACCTATCTTGGACACGAATCCATGATCCTATTCTGGAGAGTGGCCAGAATTCAGGAAGAAAAAATGGGACTTAGGAAGGTAGTAGGTTTTGCCCATCCATAAGGAAAGCCACACTCCATTCATAAGTTAGACAGGATGAATTCTGGGAAGTTTTCTAGTAGACAGGACACATCCATTGTTGCATTGTCTTTTCTCGTGTCTACAACCATGGACACAGTGGGATACGCAGACATAGAAACACTCACCTTGTCAAACGACTTACTAGAAACAGTTCACTCCAAACAAACAAAAAAAAAAAAAAAAAAAAAAAACGCCTTTCCTACCTATTATCAGAACATGAGAGAAAACAACAAACCCACACTCACAAAGGCACCTCCTTCCCCCAAGTAAGTCTTTGACTATCCGGTGTGTCCTCTGACTGGTGGGCCATACTATGTTCCCCCGAAATGGCCTGTATCCTCTCTTGTTTCCTTGGCCAACACTGTGAAGTTGTCAGGAAAATGTGGTGAGCCACTACCTGCTTTATCAGGAAAGGTCCCTCTTAAGAGCTCTCCTGGCATTTTGCCATCCTCACATCAGTAGGTACCAAGAAAGACTAACTGTCCTTGGTAAATCCACACAAGTGAGCCCACTGGGACTGGGACTGGGAATGCATCTGGGTGCCTGGCTTCTTGGATACAAAGTTCAGAGAGTTCCATCACCAAGGAAATGAGGTACATCACTTTCTTTGGAACTGAATGAGGTCACTGCCTTGGTAACCCCTTTGTCCTAACAATTGCTTCCAAAGGTCCAGTGAGATGGTGGCTGTCCCTACTTTCTCTAACACTTTCACAAGTTAGAATGGTATATCAATCATAGGCACCTGGGAACAGCTCTCCACACAGGCCTGGTTTGGTCCATCTTCTCCACAATAAGAAGAGAGAGCCTGATTCAGAAACATCCTTTCATCCTGACCAGGTTGTTTACCATGCAAATTGGCCTTTGCTCTCTTAGGTCCTTCATACCTGCCTACAACTTCTCCAGGTATCATTTCTGCATGGACCTTTGAGGTTCTCAGCAGGTTGAATGTCCCCTACTTTCCTGTATTGTAAGAACAACTCTGTCCCTGCTCTTCTGTAAAATGAGATTGAGGGAACAGTGTATGTTTAGGGTTAATAACAGGTTTGATTTGGGTTAGAAATCATTCTGCTCCATGAATAATTGTATTGGGAACCTGCGATATTTACAAGAATGTAGAGGTGAAATATAATTATGAAAACAGAAATCTAGGTATGATTTAAAACCCACAAGGGCATTGGGCCCTTGATTGGGATACTTAGCTTTGAATAATGTTCTGCACAGATGTCTCAGAAAATTTGATATACAATGGCACAGGACCTTGTACCTTGGAAGATTGAATGTAGAAGAGAACATCCACTCAAAAAAGGATAGTCATTAGGATTTGAAAGATAGTCGGTAGGTTTAGGAAGAAGAGTGAGTATATGATTTGGACCAAAAGTTCTTTAGCAATAGGGATTCAGTTAGAGAGCGAATGTATATGTCAGCACATATGAAGAGTCAGTCACTATCATGAACTGGGGAAAATATGTAGAAAAGCAGATATCAATAGAGACATTACTAAATCAGGCAATGTATAAAGTGAGTGAGAGGATTAGACATTTTCAACAGGGTTGAGTTTGAATATATAATCTTAGAAAGAAAGAAATACATAGTTACCAATAGGATTGACATTTGAGAGCATTAGGCAACCTTGAAATAGATGTTTTTAGTAATCTATGTTCACTTTCCATTTAGGCTTTGGTAGAATCATAAGTGTGACCTTTACAATTTTTGTCCAGAATATTACTGTGATAAAATGTATACATAAATCAGGTGACATAAGTATTTCTTCCACCATTTCTGGGAGCAATATATTGAAGACGTATAAATTAGTATTGGGGGTAAAAATAGGTGTACCTGTGTTTATGAATATAGAGATAAAGCATGAATAGACCATACTGTGAATAAATAATATAACTTGTTCCAACTTTAAATAATGGTTTGAATTGATATCTGAAAAATTACAGGAAATCTTATATGGATATACAATCATTCATTCAACCAGTTATTCATCTAATGGTAATATTAGTGTTTTGGTTTATCATGAAGAGTGTGTGAGTTTTGCATCTAAAGTGATTATGGAAATCGAAAATAATGTGTTTGGAAAGAAGTCTCATGAAAAATCCAGTCAAGAAACCCTGACAATACATGTGTTCTGAAGCAGGAAGTGATTAAAGTTGAAACAAATGCCTATAAATTTGCTCACTTGTGGATGAAATATATATCCTATGATGTGCAAAAACTGAAGAAATAATAATGTACCAATGTTGAATAAAAATAAACATCAAATTACATATCATGTCCCATAGGAATATACTTGCATTGATGTTTGACTGGGTCAATTACTGTAGAATTATTAGGATTTGTATACACCATTCACTGAAGTTAGTTTTCACTACTAGTAAACAAATATGTATTTAAGGTGGATGAATATTTCTAAGAATAATATTGTGAAAAGTTGATTATAAATCTAAGTCCATGAACATGAATGAATTTAGGGAATTTAAATAAGACACATATATTTCATAGTTTGAAAAATCTGGAGAGTGTGTATATATATATATATATATATATATATATATATATATATATATATATACACACACACATATACATATATACACAAAACACACACACAGACATTAAAAAGTACTAATATATATGCCAATCGAAATTCATTTTTAAATATATATCATCCACATATGTAAAAATATTTATTTTACTGAACATGAGTTTACGTATAATGTTGTTCTACTAGGAAGATCCCCTATAGGTGGAATTTTCAGTTCCAACAGCGTTTAGGAGGAGTGATCTCTTCTCACAATTTGTACCTGCCAAGTCAGCAACCTCACAAAAATGTACCTATAATACCAGGTAGGATTTTATAAGTGCATATAAAAATACATGTGATGATGAATAGGCTACAGAGAAAGGGAGAGAGGAATTCACATAGTAGTTAATTTTAAAAACACATAGAGAACTATTTTAATTAAAAATTGACTAGATTTATAACACCTACCGTTTATCATGCAAAAGGAAAGTTCAACTATATACCATGCCTCCTCTAAACTGCTTGTATTTGTATTCTGTTTAGGTTATTTTTCTCCATCATATTAGGATGAATAGTCAAAGGCTAGTAGGGTATGGGATAGTGTCATGTATTCAGTATTTCAAATGGAAAATTGAAAAATGGATCCAATGTGTATGCAAGTATTTGCTACACAAAAATCTTTTCAATCTCATCCAGAACAATGCTGTGACATTACCTTCGCCCCAAGTATGACACAGTTAGAGGAGAAGAGTTAGGAAAATCTGTGAATATATATCTGCAATGAAAACTGCTCAATTTTCACAACTTTGGGGGTGGTAGAGCAGTTTCCAAAAGTAAGGGACAATGTAAACACTCCACAAATGTCAAGACCCCTTGCCCACAAGGAAGACGCAACTCAGGAATCTTCTTTCAGCAGTTAATTCAGGCCCTTGATATTTCTTCTTCTTCCTTGTTGGATGCCCCTCCCAGCCTTAATAAAGCATCCCAAGCCCCAATGCAAAGCTGCCACGTGGAACTTTCTCACAGGGTGCTGAAAAACCATGCACCAACTCTCCCAAACAAGGAGTTGTTTGTTACAGACCACAGTGGAGCCAGCGCCATCCTGCAATGGCGACCATAATCTGCAGAAGTGGCTCACCACAGTTCCCCCTTTCTGTTTTCTGAAAACAATACAGGCGAGAGTAGAGGTCCTATCCCACTGTGCAGAAGTGGCTGCATAGTATGGCTCAGTCCTAAGGAGGGCCCTTCCCCAGATCTGAAGCCATATCAGCCAACGCCTTTTTCATGGGGCGGGGCGTGGACATCAAACCCGCATGCAATAGGACATGCTCTCCTTGAGGTCCACTTCAAGGATCACTCAAGTGCAGTGCCTTGCCTCGCATCCTGTATCATGACGAAGGTGGACGAGGGGGGACAGCTGAGGCTGAACTGTGGCTGTACACAAAGACAAACGAGTTGACAGCACCCTGAAAGAAAGGCACGGACTTTAAGGCGATAGAGAAGCATTAGTGTGGAAACCCACCTGCGTGCAATGGCAGCAAGACCGGCAGAGTGCAAGGGCTTTCCAACACTAAGAGAATAACGAGGAAAGACATGCCGATCCCAGTGCAATGTTATAATAACTTGGGGTGCAACGACCATGTCAAAGATTTACTGTTTAAGATGTGCAAGCCAGACTTGAGGTGAATTGCCATTTTCTAAAGCTGCAAGAGCTTGGATGATCATAGCCTTATCGTGAGCATTGCGGGCCTTGAGGCAACAGATAACCACAAACAGAGAAACATACCGAAGCAACACTTTGCACCAAAAATGCCTACCCCCAACCACTGTTTAAAAAAGGAAAAAGCAGAAGATATCCAATCGGTGAATTGACCCAAAGTCACGGGATCAACACGGGTGTTATTCAAGACACCTATCTGGGTTAGTTGAGACTGGATCATGTCTTCCGCTTCCATGGACCAATTTCCAGCCAAATATTCGCCAATGATGCGGGAAACATTCCTGGAATCATTAAATCTGACAGAGGTTATGCATAAATGTGCACGTTGGTCAACACAACCCAAAAGCACTAAGTCAGCCAATTCTTCTACCTGAGCTTGGAGTAAATCTATTCTTTGGTTGGCAGCTAAAATCCCTGACAAAATATGTTGATTAATTGTATTTTGGGATTCAAGTATGGTGGAAGTTTGTTTGACAACTTGATTAATGGTGGCAGCAGTTTGTACTTGATTGGCCATAGCCACTCCGGCCGTAACCGCTGCAGCAGCAGATACCGCCACGGCTGTCACTATAGCCGCTGTGATTCCTAAATCTCTGTGGACTCTAAGTAGCTCAACAATAGGGAATTTATCATGATCCGCAGTGACCGGGATTGGGACAAAAGTTGGAATTTTCATAACCACTGCTACAGTCCAGGAACCATTCCAACACTCAGATAAGAGACTGGTAGTATGAGAACAATCCAGCATCCCCGACAAGGTGGCCTTAGCCAAAAGGAATAAGAAGGGGGATTGGACACAGACCATTGCAGGAGGCATTGTGGCATTATACAACAGAGAGTTGAATGAAACAGATGTAAGTCTATTACCTCGTTCACTTTCCCTAACAGTACCAGAAACATTAGTCAGCCAACTTTTGGCTCCTACCAACTGAGCCAATGCAGAAATATCGGCTGAAGCCCCCTTTTCATTGGAAATCAGCCATTGAAACCAGGACCAACCTACTCCTGTAGAGGAGCTGGCACTATTGTTAAAGTTATAAACATAACTCTTAAGAGAGCGGGAAAGGGAGAAACCTTTAGCAACTTGATGTTTCTCCCAAGAATGATCCTGACAAGGCGTAAATGTTGGGGGGAAACCAAGATTAGGGGAACAGTAAGGAGAGGCCTTGAAATGAGTGGCATCATGAATACTACTAGAAGAAGGAGGCACTGGGATTAGTACCTCGGAGATAATAGCCAAGGTAGTTATGTTAAGAGCAGAGCTACTGTTTGCGGGGGTTCCTGAGCCTGATTGCTTCCCCGAAGTTACCTTGCTCAATACAGCACTGATAATGCTCCCTGAGACCTGATTGGACCACAATGGGTCCTCCCAGTTAGTCAAATTTTTGGTCTTAAGGCTAATGCAATTAGCGTTTTTAAGTCTGAAACAAAAAACTCCTGTTAGATTAACTTGAGATTGATTAAAAATTCTCTCCATGTCCCCTCTAGGAGAGGCACAGGGAGCAGACATCTCACATGAGGTAGAAAAAAGAGTGGGGAGGACACTAGAATTACCATGAACCGGCATCGGCATTGGCAATGCCCGTGCAACTGCCCACCACCACATTGGTGTCGCCTGTGCCATCGGCACCAGCACCAGAGCCAGAGCACTTAGCAGAATGAAGATAATCATCACAGAATTGTTGTGGTATCTCTTGTTGCTGGTCAGTTGATGTCGAGACTCTTCTTGTCAAGCGTTCAGGGACCCACAACGGTTCCGTACGATCCTGGGGAAAAACACATACAGATCCTCGTGCCCATGTCAGCACGGGGTCAGGGCCGTTCCATTGGCCTGTAAGAACATCCTTCCACTTAACATAGCCAATCACAGAGGGCTGAGGGGACACATGTCTATCGGCCGCAAAGCCACCATGAATATCCAAATTCGAAAAATTAATGGTAAAGAGAGCTAAGGACAGGCGTTCTTTAGGAGTGTGTTCAGCTCCTATTCCCCCTTTTTGTTTTTGTAAAGTTTCCTTTAAGGTGCGATGAGCACACTCAACAATGCCTTGTCCTTGAGGATTGTAAGCAAACCATGAGTAAGTTGCACTCCCATAGTAGAACAAAAAGCTGTAAATTGTCTGCCAGTATAAGCAGGTCCATTATCAGTCTTAAGGGATGCAGGTGCACCCCATGCTGCCCATGCCTCTAAACAGTGAGTAATGACATTACGTGCCTTTTCTCCTGATAAAGCAGAAGCATGGATAATTCCAGAGCACGTATCAACGGAAACATGCACATACTTGAGGTTACCAAAGTCAGGTATATGTGTCACATCCATTTGCCAAACAACCAATGGCTTTAATCCCCGTGGGTTTACTCCATAATTAGGGAGATGAAGAAATGTGACACAGTGGGGACATTGCAATACTATCTGCCGAGCATCCGCTCTTGAAATGGAAAAATGCCTGTGCAGCGTTAATGCATTAACATGGAAGATTTGGTGAAACAACTTAGCCCCCTCTAAGGAGGAAGCCAAGCATATCAATTGACCTCTAGTGGCTAAGTCCGCACGCACAGGCATTACCCTGGGATAACGTACCAGGAAGAGAGGTGTGAGCCCTGATGTGCATTGGATAAAAAGAAGCAGTGCGGTTAGAGATAAGCTGTTGAAGCTGAGTAAAGTAAGCAGACATATTGTGGGCATCACTAATAGCTCCCACGGCCTCCAGGACTTTTAGTGCTTGTACCACATACCTGGAGTCCGAAATAAGATTAAAAGGAAAAGAACACTGTTTAAAAACTTCAATAACAATTTGTAGTTCTATCCATTGTGGATTTCCAGGAGCAAATTGATGCTGGATAGGGGGAGAGTCATTAATTACATAAGCTCCCATTCCAGACTTGGAACCATCAGTAAAAATGTTAACAGCCCCAGGAATTGGACTGGATGAAGTTACCTTAGGGAAAATGATGGGATGTTCTTTAACAAAATGGAGTAATGGATGAGAAGGGTAGTGATTATCAATACCCCCTTGAAACGAGCAACACAGAATAGCCCAGTTGTCTAGAGTAGCACATAAAACATTAAGTTGAGCTTTAGTGTAGGGTATGATAAGAGAAGAAGGTGATTGGCCGAAAAATTGAATGCTTTGTTGAATCCCTTTAAGTGCCAACGCTGCAACAGCATCAGGATAATATTCTAAGGATTTTCCTGGGGATACATGTGGGTGGATCCATAGTAAACGCCCATCTTGCCACAGTACTCCAGTAGGCTGCCGCATAGTGGCAAGCACACATAACTGGAAAGGTTTATCACTCTGGAGCCTGCATAGAGTGGCATGCTGTATAGCTTTTTCTACTTTTATAAGGGCCGCTCTAGCCTCAGTAGTGAGGCTACGAGGGGAAGCAAGATCTGCATCACCGTTAAGAGTAGCATACAAAGGCTGGAGCACAATATTAGGAATATGTAAATATCCTCTTATCCAATTAATGTCTCCCAGCAATTTTTGAAAATCATTTAGAGTTTGGAAATCTTGAGTCCTGATGGTAATTTTTTGTGGTTTTAATTTGTCATACCCAATTGTCGCTCCCAAATACGTGATAGAATCCCCTGTTTGAACCTTTTCAGGTGCGATGTGCAGTCCATGTTGAGCCAACAGCATCACGAGTTCTTTATAAGCCTCATTAACTGTCTGTTCTAATTTTGCGGCCAATAACACATCATCCATATAATGAATGATCTTGGTGGAGGAATACTTATGTCTGAGAGGTGCGAGTGCCTTCCCCACATACATTTGGCACATCATAGGACTGTTAGCCATCCCCTGTGCCAACACCACCCACTCAAACCTTTGATCTGGTTCCTCGTGATTACACGAGGGAAGGGTGAAAGCAAAACGTTGTGAATCTTTAGGATGCAAAGGAATGGAAAGAAACAGTCTTTAATGTCAATAACAATTATATCCCAGCCTTGAGGAACAGAAGAGAGCAGAGGCAGCCCTCTTTGAATGGGTCCCATAAGTTGCATCTGAGCATTAACTGCTTGTAGATCATGCAGTAGGCGCCACTTCCCTGATTTTTTCTTAATGACAAATATGGGAGTATTCCATGGAGAAGTAGAAGGTTGGATGTGACCCAAATCAAGTTGTTCTTTGACTAGATCATGGGCTGCTGCCAGTTTAGCCGAGGGAAGAGGCCACTGAGGCACCCAAACAGGGTCCTCGGTGAGCCATGTTATGGGTATTTGAGCCCCAGTGGCCCCTAAGAAAAACCCAGACCAAACCTGTTAAGCTTTTGATGAGCTAGCACAGGATGCTTACGCCCCTGTAGGTGCCTATTAGGGTCCCCAAAAATCTTTCCAGTGGCCTCCACCATCCTTGCTACAAAATCTGAAAAGGGTTCTGTAGAGCCCTGCAGAATCTTAGTCAAGTAACCAGACACCTCTCCTCTATTTGGAAGTGACTTCCATGCCCGAATGCAAATGTTGTTAATTTGATCATATGCCTAAGGAGGGAATCCTGTCTGTTGATTAGCAAATCTGCCTTGTCCTAAAAGCATATCCTTGTCCCAATGGGGGTGTCCCGCCGCATAGTTTTGGGCGGCCTGCTCAATAGCGCCCTCTAGCAGAAAGGCTCTCCATTCCAAATATTTACCTGGAGAAACACAAGCCCGAACAAGGCTAGCCCAATCTGAAGGAGTCATACAAAATCTAGCAAGTCCCTCCACCTGAGTAAGGGTGAAAGCGGCATCCACGCCATAAGTGCGGAAAGATTCCGCCAAGGTTTTAATTTTCTTAAAGTCTAAAGGCTCATGATATCTTCCCCTGTTATTGTCCTGAAATGCAGGGTATGCAAGTCCCATATCTGTATTAACTGTCCTCCAAACTTGCGCATGAAAATATCTCCCGGAATTTTGGCTCCCCCCCCACATACGGGGGTGGGGCAACCGGCACCATATCTTCTTTGAGATATTTTACCTCCTCCTCCTCAGAGTGTTGTTGACCGATATTGGATCTCGTCCCCTTTTTACAGTAGGCCTGCGTGCCCTGTATCCGTTTTTTCTTTTTCTTCACTTTTATCTTTCGTAGTTGTTGTAACAATATATCAAGGTCCTCAGAACTCTCTGAGTCGCTTGTGTTCTCAGGCGTTTTTAATTCAGCCAAGTCTGGGTAGAGCCTTCTCCTATTTTTAGTTTCAGGCTCTTTTGCCTTCTCACTACTCTTACTCCCAATGTTCTCTGCCACTTCACTATGTGATCCTTCAGACTTTTCCTCATGTAGTTGCTCAAAAACTTCTTGTCCTTTAGTAAGTGCTTCCTGACATCTGCCATCTGCGAGGCAACTACGGATCATCTTCCAAAGGGGTATCACCCCACCCTCTAATATGCCCTGCTCAGAAGCAAAGTCAAGATCTGTGCCTAACTTATCCCAGCTAGGTATAGTAAGGCTGCCCGAGAACGCAAACCACGGTGCAGCAATATCTGTCTTCCGTAAAAATCTCTGTCAAGTACTACGTTTCACTTCTAGGCCCTTGCAATGTAACAGGTTATCTGGGGCCAGGAGAAGCGGACTTGAAGATACGGCACTCATGACACAACAAAAGACACACAAAAAACAAAAGTGAAAGTAAGAGCGAAAGTACACAGTGCAGCTGCAATAAGATGTAATGCTCTCTCTGGCTTTACAGAGGAGCTGCCGCTTTGATAGCTGGTCCCACTTACCTGGGACTAATCCCCGCTTTGACCGCGGGTCCCACTTACCTGGGACTAACCTCCGCTTTGACCGTGGGTCCCACTTACCTGGGACTAACAGGTGCACCACCCCTGACTGCTGAAAGTTCTGGTTCCCGGGTTTTCAGCACCACTTGTCGTGACCCCTTGCCCGCAAGGAAGATGCAACTCAGGAATCTTCTTTCAGCAGTTTATTCAGGCCCTTGATATTTCTTCTTCTTCCTTGTTGGATGCCCCTTCCAGCCTTAATAAAGCATCCCAAGCCCCAATGCAAAGCTTCCACGTGGAACTTTCTCACAGGGTGCTGAAAAACCATGCACCAACTCTCCCAAACAAGGAGTTGTTTGTTACAGACCACAGTGGAGCCAGCACCATCCTGCAATGGCGACCATAATCTGCAGAAGCGGCTCACCACACACAAACATGGAACTCTGCTGGCCTAAAATCTTCTTAAGAAACTCCCTCTGAGGTTGGGCACATGTAATATATGTTGTTCTCAGGAGCTTTAGCTTCCATTGTAGTGAGACCATCAAAGCTGGGTCTGCATCTATGGGACCTGGAGGACATGGTTACTTATTTTAAAACGAACATGAGGAAGCATTGCTAAATCCTCTCTTTGTAGGTAAACTGTGGCCACTGGGGGCTAAGTGTCTCCCCATGTGCACTGTGAACCCATTTGTTCATACTCCATCTTTCATGGTGTTTCTTGCTGCTGCACTGGGAGTTTGGTATTTGCTTCACGAAACAAGGAGTTCAACTGGGACACAGTGCTGGAGGGAGTTCTGTCACGTTTGCTGGGTCAGGGTCTGCAGGAAAATGCACCAACCAGGCTTCTATCCCACAAGCTTGCCTCTTTGAGCATAGTAACCTGATTCTGAACATTGCCCTGAAACTCCTCAATATCACAAGATGCCTTTACATAGAAGGGTCTGCTGGCTGCACCATATCAGTCTTAATCCATTTGGAAGCCAATGGCATATCCACATGGCCACACCACAGATTTTTTATCACACACCTGCCCACAATTTCTCTAGGTCCACTACTCAGCAGCCTCCAACTTACTAGCATGTCTTTTCTATATTATTTTCAAGAAACCCAGTCAATCAAGGCACCTTCAGGTATACTTATGATCAGAAACAGGACATCCAAAGGTTCTCCAGTGCCACCTGCTCATGGGAATTTTAAGCATTTCATGGTATTTATCTAACCATTTTTCAAGGATGAAGTTGGAGGCACTGTGGGTTTCAATTCATTTAGGAACCATTAAACGGTGAGAAAGCTCATTTCAATGAAAGATCTGGAGAACTCTCACAGGCAAGGCTTCCCAAAGAGTGGCCAAAAGTTCACATGAAGCCAGGCCCATTGAGGTCTACAGTGTGAGGTCCTTGTTTGTTTTGACTCTCAACTATGGTTGCCAACTCTTTCAGAATAAAATAATGTGATATCCTGGCTGAGATTTCCAGTGCTCTGTGGAAAGCAACCCTGGGCCAAGACTCATTTTCCAAGGGCGACTCTCATGCGAGGCCTCCTAAAATCCCAACACAATTCATTGCAATACTTCTCTGAGGTCAGTTCCAGAAATCAGTCTCTAAGTGGAATCACACCAGAGTTGAAGCCCAGGTGTAACCAATCATCTCTTCCAACCGCCACACAAGTGATCACATTTAAAACCAAAACACTCCCACTTAGCCCTCATCTTCTTCCATAAAGACACTCATAATAACCTCTGGCTGGAGGATTACTTGAGAGGCACAGCCCAAGACAGTGTCCAAAAGAAGCTCCCTTACCCCTCATTTGCCTAAAGGCCCGGACTCCCTTCCTGTGAACCAGGAGTGATTAAATATGCCTGCTGTTAATACTGCTTCACTTCTCCAATTTGTGGCCTACTGACTGTGGAGTTTAGATTCTTTATGTGAATTGGAGTTATGAGAAAACCCAAGCACCAATGGGCTAGAGTCTACAGAGCTTTGAAGAACTCATTAGACCCAAGGAATCCCTATTCTCACTTGACGGAGGAAGGAACATTACAGAGGAAGGTGAGAGACTTCATGCACAATGACTGCTCTTTTGGCCATTTTCGTTTTGGATGCACACATGGGATCTTTCTTTAGACCCAACAGGTGCTGAGAATCTAAGCCACAGCCTCACACAGAACCAAGAGGCTGATTCAGACTCATCCCATTCCAAAGCAATTAAGCAAAGAGCCCAAGGTGATGCCCATTCATTTCCATCTGAAAACTGTTTTCTTCAGGCTTCACAAAGGGGCGACCTGAGGCAAAGACCTTCCTGACATTCAGGGCAACGGACAAATAGGTAAGCAAAAGACCCAAAGCAGGGTTTCTCCACTGAGACTCTCCTAGTCACACTGATATCTGAGTTTTCTGATATGCTCCCATTCCCTTCAGCTATCCAGTACATAGCCATGTCACAGAGCTTGGAGGTGGTACATAACTTGGAAACAAAATCATGAGCCTATTCTAGAGAGAGGCCAAAATCAGGAAGAATACAGGAACTTAGGAAGATTGTAGGTGTTGTACATCTATAAGGCAAGCCACAGTCCATTCATAAATTAGGGAGGATGAATGCTGAGAAGCTTTCTACTAGACATAACACATCCATTGATGCATTCTCTTTTCTAATATCTACAACCACAGACACAGTGGGATACACAGACATAGAAACACTCGCCTTGTCAAAGGACTTACTAGACACAGTCCATTCAAACCAAACAAACTGCCTTTCCTACGTATTCTTAGAACATGAGACAAAACCACAAACTCACACCCATACCCACAAAGATACCTCTTTCCCCCAAGTAGGTATGTGACTATCCAGAGAGTCCTCTGACTGGTGGGCCATTTTTTGTTCCCCCGAAATGGCCTGTCCTGTCTAAGATCTGGTCTACTTGGCCAACTCTGTGAAGTTGTCAGGGCCCAGAAGTGAGCCACTACCTGCGTTCTTAGGAAAGGACGCTCTTCAGAGCTCTCCTGGCATTTGGCCATACTCACATCAGTATTTACCAAGAAAGACGGACTCTGTCCTTGGTAAGTCTAAACAAGTGAGACCACTGGGACTGAGACTGGGCCTGCCTCTGGGTGCTTCGCTTCCTGGATTCCAAGTTCAGAGAGTTCCATCACCAAGGAAATTATTTAAGGTCACTTCCTTCAGAAACTGAATGAGGTCACTGCCTTGGCAACCACTTTGTCCTAACAGTTTCTTCAAACGGTCCTTTGAGATGGAGGCTGCCCCTATTTCCTGTGACAATTTCACAAGTTAGAATGTTATATTAACCATAGGCACTTGGAACAGCTCTCCACACAGGCCTGGTTTGGTTTATCTTCTCTACATTAAAAAGATAGAGGCTGATTCAGACACATCCCTTCGTCCTGACCAGGTTTTTTTTGCCATGTAATAGGACTTTTGCTTTCTCAGGTCCTTCATAGTTCCCTACATCTTCTCCAGGGATCATATCTACATGGACCTTTGAGCTTCTCAGCAGGTGAAAGATTCCCTATATTCCTGTATTGTAAGACCAACTCTGTGCCTGCTCTTTTGTAAAGTTAGATTAGGGAACAGTGTATGATTAGGGTTAATAACAGGTTTGATTAGGGTTAGGAATCATTCTGCTGGATGAATTATGGTATTGGTATTCTGTGATATTTAATAATATAGAGGTGAAATATAAGTATGAAAACAGAATTCTAGGTAAGATTTGAAGCCCAGAAGGGCATTGGTCACTTTAGTGGGATACTTACCTTTGAACTATGTTCTGCACAGATGTCTCAAATAAATAGATAAACAATGGCAAAGGACCATGTGCCTTGGTTGATTGAATGTCTAAGAGAACATCCAGTCAAAAAGGCATAGTCGATAGGATTAGGAAGATAGTGTTGGTTTAGATAGAAAAGTGAGTATAGGATTTGGACCAAATGTTCTTTAGCAATAGAGTTTTGGTTAGAGAGTGAATGTAAATGTCAGCACATGTGAAGAGTCGGTCACAGTGATGAACTGGAAAAAATATGTAGGAAAGCAGATATCAATAGAGACATTAGGAAATCAGGCAAAGTATATAGTGAGTGATAGGATTAGACATATTCAACAGGCTTGAGATTGAATATATAATCTTAGGAAGAAACAAATATGTAGTCACCAATAGGATAGACATTTGAGAGCATTAGGCAACCTGGACATGGGTGTTTTTAGTAATCCATGCACACTTTCTCTTTAGGATTTGGTACAAACATAAGTGTGACATTTGCTTTTTTTGTGTCCAGAATATTACACTGATAAAATATATATGTAGATCAGATGACATGAGTATTTCTTCCACCATTTCTAGGAGCAATATATTGAAGACATATAAATTAGTATTGGGGGTACAAATAGGTGCACCCTTTTTCTATGAATATAGAGATAATGCATGACTAAACCATACTGTGAATAAATAGTATCACTGTTTTCAACTTTAAATAATGGATTGAATTGATATCTGAAAATATACAGGAAATTTTATATTTATGTACATACATTCATTCAAACCAGTTATATATCTATTGGTAATATTAGGGTTATAGTTTATCATGAAGTGTGTGTGAGTTTTGCTTCAAAATTGATTATGGAAATCGAAAAAAATGTGTTTGGAAAGAAGTCTAATGAAAAGACCAATCAAGACACCTGGAGAAATACATGTGTTCAAAAGCAGGAATTGATTGTAAGTGAAAAAAATGCCCATAAATTTGTGAATTTGTGGATGAAATATATATCCTATGATGTCCATTATATGAAGAAATATTAAGTACCAGTGTTGAATAAAATTGAACTTCAAAATACACACTTTGTCCCATCGGAATCTACTTGCATTGATGTTAAACTGGGTCAGTTACTGTAGAAATATTAGTTTTTGTATGCACCATTCATTCAACTTAGTGTTCAGTACTAGGATACAAATATGTTTTTCAGGTGGATGGATATTTCTGAGAATAATCTTGTGAAAAGTTGATTATAAATCCAAGTCCATGAACATGAATGAATTTAGAGAATTTAAATAAGACACATATATTTCATAGTTTGAAAAATCTGGAGAGTGTGTATTTGTATATATATACACATATTTATATATACACAAAACACACACAGAGACATTAAAAAGTAGTAATATATATGCCAATCAAAATTCATCAATAAATATATATTATCCACAGATGACAAAACATATATTTTACTGAACATGGATTTATGTATATTGTTGTTCTACCAGGGGACTCAACCATAGGTTGAATTTTCGTTTCCAACAGCGTTTAAGAGGAGTGATCTTTTTTCAGAATTTGTATCGGCCAAGTCAGCCACCTCACAAAAATGTACCTGTGATACCAGGTAGGATTCTATAAGTGCATGTAAAAATACATGTGATGAATAGGATACAGAGAAAGGGATACAGGAATTCACATATTTGTTAATTTTAAAAACACATGAAGAATTATTTCAATTGAAAATTTACTAGATTTATAACACCTAGCGTTTATCATGCAAAAGGCAAGTCCAACTATACACCATGCCTCCACTGAACTTCTTGTATTTCTATTCTGTTTGCATTATTTTTCTCCATCATCTTAGGATTAGTTGTCAGACTCTAGTAAGGTATGTGAATATTTCTCAGAATAATCTTGTGAAAAGATTATTATAAATCCACATTCATGAATATGAAAAATTTAGGAAGTGTAAAATAAGACACATATATTTCATATTTTGAATAATCTGGAGAGTGTGTGTGTGCGTGTGTGTGTGTGTGTATATATATATATACACACACTCATGCACACACACACACACACACACACACACACACACACATATACACAGACATTAAAAAGTAGCACTATATGTCAATTGAAAATCACCAAGAAATATATATCATGCACAGATTCAAATAAATTCATTTTACTGAACATGGATTTATGTATAATGTTGTTCAACTAGGAAGCTCACACATAGGTTGAATTTTCAATTCCAACAGCGTTTAGGAGGAGTGATCCCTTGTCAGAATTTGTATCTGCCAATTCAGCCACCACACAAGAATGAACGTGTGGTAACAGGTAGGATTCTATATGTGCATATAAAAATACAGGTCCTGAATAGGCATTAAAAACATATGGAGAACTATTTCCAAAAAAAATTGACTGGATTTATAACTCCTACCCTATATTATGCAAAACGCAAGTCCAACTATACACCATGCCTCCTCTGAACTGCTTGTAGTTCTATTCTTTTTGAGTTATTTTTCTCCAACATATTAGGATTAGTATTCAGAATCTAGTAGAGTATGTGTTAATGTCAGGGATTCAGTATTTTGAATGGAAAATTGGAAAATTTGTCCAATGTGTATGCAAATATGTGCTACACAAAAATCTTCCCATTTTCATCCAGAACAATGCCTTGACATTACGTTCACCCCAAGTAAGACACAATTAGAGGAGAAGTGTTAGAAAATCTGTGAATACTTATCTGGAATGGAATATGATAAGGAGTTCACAACCATGGACGTGGTAGAGGAGTTTCCAAAAGTAAGGGACAGGGTAAACACTCCACAATAATGGAGCTCTGCTGGCCTAATGACTTCTTGAGAAACTGCCTCTGAGTTTGGGCACTTGAAATATATGTTGTTGTCAGGAGCTTTTTCTTTTTTTCTAGTGAGATGATCAAAGCTGGGTCAGCATCTATGTGACCTGGAGGACATAAATTGTAATATTCCAATGAACATGAGGGAAGAGTGCTGGATTCTCTTTTTGTGGGTATACTGTGGCCACTGGTGGCTAAGTGTCTCCCTGTGTGGACTGTATAGTCATTTATTGCTCTTCCACTCTCCATTGTGTTTCTTGCTCCTGCACTGGGAGTTTGGTATTTGCTTCACCAATACATGGAGCTCAACTGGGACACAGTGCTGGTGGGAGTTATGTCACGTGTGGTGGGTCAGGTTCTGCAGGAGAATGCACCAACCAGGTTTCTAACCCACATAGTTTACCCCCTTGAACATATCAAGCTGATTCTGAACATTGCCTTGAAACCTCTCCATATATCAAGATGCCTTTAAATAGAAATTTATGCTGGCTGCACCATGTCAGTCCCAAGCAATTTGGAATCCAATGGTAGATCCTCATTCCCCTACCACAGATGTTTTATCACACATATGCCCACCACTTCTCTAGGCCCACTACTCAGCAGGATCCAACCTATAGGCTTCTCTGTTCTACACCATTTTCAGGAAACCCAGTCAATCAAGGCACTCTCTGGTATACTCATGATCAGCAACAGGACACCCAAAGTTTCTCCAGTGCCACCAGGTCATTGAAATTTCAAAAATTTAATGGTATTTATATAGCCATTTTTCAAGGATGAAATTGGAGGCACTGTGGATTTCAATTCATTTAGGAACCCTTAAATGGTGAGAAAGCTCATTTCAATGAAAGATCTGGAGAACTCTCACAGGCAAGGGTTCCCAAAGAGTGGCCAAAAGGTCATATGAAGCCAGGCCCATTGAGGTCTACATGTGAGGTCCATGTGTGTTTTGACTCTCAATTATGGTTGCCAAGTCTTTCAGAATAAAATCATGTGATATCCTGGCTGAGATTTCCAGTCTCTGTGGAAAGCGACCCTGATCGCATTTTCCAAGGGCAATTCTCATGCGAGGCCTCCTAAAATCCCAACACAATTCATGGCAACACTTCTCTGAGGTCCGTTCCAGCACTCAGTCTCTAAGGGGAATCACACCAGTGTTCAGGCCCAAGAGGACCCAGGCATCTCTTCCAACCGCCACACAAATGACCGCAATTAAATCAAAACACTCCAACATGGGCCTCATATTCTTCCATATAGACACTCATCATAACCTCTGGCTGAAAGTTTCCATAAGGTGTGCAGCCCAAGACAGTGTCAAAAATAAGCTCTTTTGCCCCTCATTTGCCTAACATCAGGGTGGACTGTACACCCTTCCTTTGAACCAGGAATGATCAAATAGCCCCGCCGTTAATACTGCCCTGCTTCTCCAATTTGAGGCCTACTGACTGTCAGGTATTGATTCTTTCTGTGATTTGGAGTCATGACAAAACCCAAGCCCCTATGGACTATCCACTGTAGGGCTTTGAAGAACTCTTTTGACCCAAAGGATCCCTATTCTCACTTGATGGAAGTCAGGAACTGAAAAGTTCGGACGAACGTCTTAGGAAAAGACCACCAAGAGACTGTCTCATGCCACCGCAAAAGGGTTTATTGTGGGTCCAGCATGCTAGGGCTCAGAGCTCACTTCAGAGGAGCAAAGAACAAAGAGCCCCAGAACAACTTGAGCAGAGTTTATATACATTCTATGGAGAGGGCAGGGTTTTTACATACATCATAGCCTCTTTTAGAAAATCATCTTATACCCCAGCAAAATCAAATAACAACTCTAAAACATGATTAGCACATTCATTGGCGGGAACAGGTCGTGCAGTGGGTGATTGGTCAGCCCTGAGAAGGGGTTAACATTTAAACTGATTGGTTGAAGCCCTGAGATGTATACGTGCAGATCTGCATGGTTTCTGGGAAGGGGTGTTAAGTATCTAGCTGGTCAGGGAAGATTTCAACACACATCTAATAGGAAGATCTGGGAATTGTCTTAAGTGCCACAGGAATTTCAGGTTCTGAGTGGAGCTTGAAAGCTTAACAAAACCTGGTTCTTTACATTTCAATTTCAATATATTTTATTCTTTCATTTCCCACTCCTTTTTCTGACTACTTTTAATCTTAAAAGTAATGTTTCATAATTATTCTGGCGTCTCAAATTCTATTTCTGCCTGTGGAGCATATTTCTGTCTGATTAGCATGAGTTTTACCTACCCAATCTGAGCCTGGAATAAAAAAACTATGCGGTTAAGCAAACAAGGTCCCACAGTTAGCAACACCTTAAGGATGATCAGGGGTCAAGCTAAGTCTGATAGGAGTGTAGTTAACCAGGGGGACTGGGTAAACCATGACTCAAACCACCCTTGTTGAATCTCCCTTTCTCTCTGGCGCTATTCAAGTTATTTTCTTAATTTACTCATGGATTATTTTGCAACTCCAGTAGGGTCAGCATAAAAACAACAGTATTCTCTCAGTGCCGCACAGAGACCCCCTCCCTCATGAAGAGGAAATCTAGTCCTCCCCTGTTCTGTAAAACAAATGCAGAGAGAGAGAAAGGTTAAGGATTCCTGCAGCACTGTGATAGAGGTTTCTAACGTCTTCAAGTCTTGATCTATTGATGTTTCTAATTGGGCCAATTGTTGTGACCCACGGATCATAGCAGCTGTTCCCATACCCACTCCTGCAGGACCTCCTATCCCCAATAGGATGGCTAGAGTAAGGGACAATGGCTCCCGGTGAAATTGGGTTGTTTGTCCCCCAAGTAGACCTTCGAATGATTCTGCATCATGATAGAGCACCCTGGGGAGTATCTGCACCATTACACAATAATTTACAGAGCTGTCAAATACCTGGGCTGAAAAGCAATGAGTTCTGACTGTGTGGAGTTCAGTACCATAAACATTCCTTTAATTAGTTCCCAGGGGGTGGAGTCAGCTGTACTCTGGACTGGGGAAGTAGGCAAAGACGGAAACTGGGAATTATGAGATGGTAGAGGGGTTCTGGTAGATCTAGGCATGGGAGGTTTAGGAGGCTTAATTCCTGGCTTGAGGGGATTGGGCCCTATTGCTGTGGGATTTTCTTTCTTTTTAAGCTGGAGGGTGAACCAGAGACCAAAGTCATAACCGGGGCCATAAATATAGAATTGCATTCCCCACGTATTTCTCATAGGCCATTTTGTTCTGAGGTAGCCCCTTCCTTTGGAAGTGAAAGTTATATTGAGGGTGTAACATAGACTATTCTTTCCAGAGCGAGTTTTTGACACCACTTGGCTAGCGGCACATTTCTTGGGATCAATCCAGGTGTCATTTCATCCTACCCAAATCTTGCTGTCTGGGGAGTTTGGGTTCCACCATGCAGCTTCCGTTTGTTCACAACCCCAAGATCTAAAATAAAAGTTACTGGGTCCTCCACAGGTTTGGGCCTGTTTGCGACTTTGGAAATCTGCTGGGCACACATAATAGTCTTGACTGGCTAGTTTACACATGAGCTTGGGGAGATGACATCCATAATTCATGGGGTAAAGTGGTCTATGTTGCCCTCGTTTGCATTTGAGTGGGATCTGTGTGGGGTCCTCTATGTCAGGGAGATCCCAGTCAGAGAGGCCTATGGGAAGCTGACAAATGTCCTGGGGGAGAGATGGCCACCAATTCCATAAGGGGGCTGTATGTGAAATACACCACCCTACTTGCCCAGTAGGATTTATAACTTGCCATCGTTGCTGAACAGGCTGATGGGGATTAGGACTGCTGATGGTCAGGGGAAGAATCCATAGCCCTACCCACATGACGGACACGCAACTTGAGATGGTTACCAGTCTGTTTCAGTTTCCAGCCGGAGTCTGTACAGGGTGCAGGCATGAGATGGGTGGTATGGATCTATGAAGTGATCTCATCCACTTTCACCACTGTGGGTGTTATAAGCAGCACCTGGTATGGTCCTTTCCAGCGGGGTTCCAGGGATGACACCTGATGCCATCTCACGTAGATGAACTCTCCCACTTGATATCGATGTGGGGTTCCCTCATCTCCAGGCTGATTAGCAGAGGCCAACTGTTTCCACAGGTATCGCTGGGTGCTGGTTTTGTTCAAGGGCTTTAAGTCTGTCAAGCAAGGGGGTGTGAAAGGAATCATTAAGTCTCCTAGTTGGGGTTAGGTCCCTTACTGAAGGACGGGCACCATAGAGAATTTCATAAGGGGTGAGGTTACACAAAGAGGAAGACTTGGTATTTCTTGCACAAAACAGTGCATAACTTAGGAACAGAGTCAAATTTTTCATGCCAGTCTCCAAGCTTAATTTTGTTAAGGTCTCTATGATGGTTCTATTCATCCTTTCTACCTGTCCTGAGCTCTGGGGTCTATAAGCACAATGTAACTTCCAATTAATCCCCAGGGTCCTGGCAAATCCCTGCCTTACCTGGGCCATGAATACCGGTCACTTATCCGACCCTATTACCTTAGGCAGGCTGAACCTTGGAAAATGTCTTCTAGGATCTTTTTGACCACCAGCTGAGCCGTTTCTTTCTTCATGGGGAAGGCTTCGACCCATCCTGAAAAAGTATCTACAAAGACTAGGAGACATTTAAGTCCAATCCTTGCTGGCTTTATTTCAGTAAAGCTCACTTCCCAGAATTGTCCTGGTCTGATTCCTCATAAGCGCTTCCCTGAAGTAAGCTTCGATGGGTAAGTATTAACTAATTGGCCAACTTGACAAGCTGTAGTCACCTGCGTAGTTATTTCTTTCCTCAGTGAGTCAGTCAATAATAATTCCTTCCTTTGGTCCTTTAAGAGTGCCTATAACTTCTTAGAGTCTAAGTGGGTGAGCTGGTGTATGTCTTTGAGATAAAGGTGGGCTTTTGAAAATTGTGTACTGGGCTCTGTAGGTTCCCAGAGTTCTGTATCTGTCTCCTCAGATGATAAGTTGCCTGAATGTTCCGGTGCGGCCAAGTCTCCTGATTGTTGTTCCCCCCGGTGTGGAAAAAGTTAACAGAGGCACTCCGTTTAGGGCTGCCAATTAGCTTCCTCATCTGCCCTTCTGTTTCCAACCGCCACGGGGTCGTTTCCCTTCTGGTGCCCTGGACAGTGCACTATGCCTAGGTCCGTAGGGCCCTGAACTGCTGAGAGAAGGTGGAGGATCATATCTTTGTTCTTTATTTCTTTATTTCTTTCCCAGCGGAGGTTAATAGCTGCCTTTGCTGGTAAATAGCCCCGTGCACATTTGCAGTGGCAAATGCATAGCGGCTATCAGTGTATATGGTGGCCCTTTTGCCTGTTGCTAGTACCAATGCTTTCGTAAGGGCAATCAGTTCTGCCTTTTGGACTGATGTCTCTTCTGTGAGACCAGAGAAACAGATGACATTAGTTTTGCTAACTACTGCTGCTCCAGCCCACCACGTACCATCTTGGAGGAAGCTGCTCTCGTTCGTAAACCATACGACTTCAGGGTGAGGCAGTGGCTGGATCCTTCAAGTCTCGTCCTATACTGGTTTCTCTGCCTCTTTTTGGGGCACTCTGTGTCCAAGTTTTCTTTTTCTTTACAGTAGGCACATTGATTTGAGGCCAGGGGCAGCCTTTGGCATGGGCCCATGTATCCCTTCATGTCTCCGTGCTTTTTAACTTCTGGTCTATTTGCTGCTCTGACCAAAACCTTAGAAAATGATTTAATCTGCCTTTTGCTCCTTTCATCCTCCTTTTGTTCCCTTTCCTTCTCTCTCATCTGTTCCCATTCCTCCTCAGTTTCTCTCTTATAATATACTTTCTCAGTTTCTCTGACTAAATCTCTTAAGGTCATATCTTGTAATCCATCTAGACGTTGTAACTTTCTCTTAATATCTAGGGCAGCCTGCTGGATAAAGGCCATTGCAACAGAGGTTTTTTTGTCCTCTGCCTGAGGATCAAAAGGAGTATATTTTCTATTTGCTTCCATAATTCTCTCCAGAATCATAGAGGGAGACTCATTAGGACCTTGGATTATCTCTCTTACCATGGCCAAATTAGTTGGCCCTCTGGCGGCCACTCGGAGCCCCGCTATTAGAGACCTGTGATAAGTGGACAAATGCTACCTACCTTCAAAGGTGTTGGGGTCCCAGTTTTGTCGGTTCATGGGCCCATAAGGACGAAGAGGGAGCATCACAGTGGCTTCTGAGTTTTCTATTTTCCGTAGCTGGCGGGTTTCTTCAGGTGGCCCAGCTTCCACAAGAAAAGGCGGGGCTTCTGCTGCTGCGGAGAAGTCCCTTGGAGGGCTTGGGTCTGGCCCAATTGCTTCTAGTGGCGGAGAGGCTGAGTCAGTGGTGGGAGAATCATCTGGAATGTGTTGGCGGTTGGGAAGCGAGGGTAGAGGATAAGGAGGGGGAGGATTGTCCAGTCTTGTGACTCAGGAAGAATGGGGGGAAGATGGGGAGGGAACGGAAGGTTTGAATGATAGGATCCTGGGGAAGGGGTATATGGCTGTTGATCTGGGTGGCCACGTGGTCCCGGCTGAAAGACAATATCTCTGACTTTTCGGATTAGAGGGAAGTAGAAGGATCCTTCTGCGGGCCACCCGACTTTGAGGATGGGCCATTCTGAAGCACAGAGAGTCTGCCAGGTCTGACATTTAACTGAAAAATAATGATTCTGGGCCCTTGAGCGGATATCAGTCCAATGATCAAGGGTCAGGGACAGAAGCAAGAAAGTGCTTTGTCCCATAATGGGAGTTACTCAAAAAGAGACAGTGAAGACACAAACGCAACACAGACAAAGACAAACAGTAAACGTTTAACATGGGTCCAAGACAAACATTAGAACTCAGTAACTGGCAAAACCTGATGGGTTAGACAATAAAGACAGACAGTAAACTCAACATGAGTTCAGGACAATGAACAAAACTGTGTAGCCAGCAAAACCTGATGGGCTGGCAAACCAAATCCTGAAGCAAAATATAACCGAGTTGAGGAAACTAATATTCCTTGATTTCCCTCATCCTCTGGAGTGTCCCCCAGGGACATGGCCAGTAGCTCTGTGACACGTCTGCCAGCCACCGTCAGAGAGAGCTAATGCTCTTCACCGACAGCCACTTTGCCAAGCCCTCACCTGAAACCCGAAAAAAGAAAGAGGCGCCTTTCTTACCCTGAGAGGAGTCCCTTGGGGTCTTTCGTCCGCTGCGCTGGATATCTCACCTGGGGCCTCCAGATGAAAAGGTGGGGAGAACATCGGAGGAAAAGACCACCAACAGGCTTTCTCATGCAACACCAAAGGGTTTATTGGGGGTATAGCGTGCTGGAGCTCAGGGCTCACTTCAGAGGAGCAAAGAACAAAGAGCCCTAAGAACCACTCGAGTGGAGTTTATATACATTCTTTAGAGAGGGTAGGGACTTTACACACATCATAGCCTCCTTTAGCAAATCATCATATTCCACGGGAAAATCAAATAACAACTCTAAAACATGATTAGCACATTCATTGGCGGGAACAGGTTGGGCAGGGGGTGATTGGTCAGCCCTAAGAAGGGGTATACATTTAAATTGATTGGTGGATGCACTGTGATGTATACGTGGTGAGCTGCATGGTTTCTGGGGAGGGGCTGTTAAGTAACTAGGTCCTCAGGGAAGATTTCAACACACATCTAATGTGCAAATCCGGGAATTGTCTTAACTGCCACAGGAATTTCAGGTGCTGAGTGCAGCTTGGAAACTTTACAAAACCTGGTTCTTTACATTTCAATTTCAATTTCTTTTATTCTTTCAGAACCTTACAGAGGAAGGCGAGAGAGTTCATTGACAATTACTGCTATTTTGGCTACATTGGTTTTGGATGCACACATGGGATCTTTCTTTAGATCCATCTGGTGCTGATATCTAAGCCATAGCCTCAAACAGGGCCAAGAGGCTGATTAAAACATATCCATTTCCAAAGCAATTACTACTCTGAAGTCAGTTACAGAACTCAGTCTCTTAGGAGAATCACGCCAGTGTTAAAGCCCAGGTGAACACAGTCATCTCATCCAAAAGCCACACAAGTTACCACAATTAAAATCAAAACAATCCCACATGGCCCTCATCTACTTCCATATAGTCACTCATCATAACCTCTGGCTGGAGGTTTCCTTAAATGGCACAGCCCAATAGAGTGTCCATAATAAGCTCCCTTCCCCTCATTTGCCTAAATTCAGGGTGGCCTGGACACCCTTCCTGTGAACCAGGATTGATCACATAGTTCTGCCATTAATACTGCTCTGTTTCTGCAATTTGAGGCCTACTGACTGTCAGGTATAGATTCCTTATGTGATTTGGAGTCATTATTAAACCCAAGCACCTTTGCAGGGATTGGAAGAACTCATTTGACCCAAAAAATCCCAATACTCCCTTGATGGAGGTCAAGAACCAAACAGAGGAAGGCAAGAGACTTCATTCACAATGACTGATTTTTTTCCATTTTGGTTTTGGATGCACACATTGGATCTTTCTTTAGATCCATTCGATGCTGATAATCTAAGCCACAGCCTCACACAGGGCCAAGAGGCTGATTCAGAGACATTCCTTTCCAAAGTAATGAAGCAAAGAGCCACAGGTGATGCCCATTCATTTGCATTTTAAAACTGTTTTCTTCAGGCTTCACAAAGGGTGGCCTGAGGCAAAGACCTTCCTGACATTCAGGGCAACAGAACAATAGGTAAGCAAAAGGGCCAAAGCAGGGTTTCTCCACAGAGACTTTCCTGGTCACACTGATATCTGAGTTTTCTGAGATGCTTGCCATTCCCTTCAGCTATGGATTACATGGCCATGTCACAGAGTTTGGAGGTGGTACATATTTTGGAAACAAAACGATGAGCCTATTCTGGAGAGTGGCCAGAATTCAGGAAGAAAACAGGAACTTAGGAAGACAGTACATGTTGTCCATCGATAAGGCAACCTGCAATCCATTCCTAAAATGGGTAGGATGAATGCTGGGAAGCTTTCTACTAGACAGGACACATCCATTGATTCATTCTCTTTTCTAATGTCTACAACCACGGACACAGTGGGATACACAGACATAGAAACACTCGCCTTGTCAAAAGACTTTCTAGAAACATTCCACTCCAAACAAAGCAAGCCGCCTTCCCTACCTATTCTCAGAATATAAGACAAAACCACAAACTCACACCCACACTGAAAAAGGCACCTCCTTCCCCAAAGTAAGTCTGTGACTATCCAGAGTGTCCTCTGAATGGTGGGCTATACTATGTTCCACAGAAATGGCCAGTCCTTTCTCAGATCTGGTCTCCTTGGCCAACTCTGTGAAATATCAGGAGCCCGCGGTGAGCCACTTCTTGCTTTCTCTGGAAAGGCCAGTCTTCAAACTTTCCTGGCATTTGGCCATCCTCACATCAGTAGGTACCAAGAAAGACTGACTCTGTCCTTGGTAAATTTAAACAAGTGATCCCACTGTACTGGGAATTGGACTGGTTCTGGATGCCTGACTTCCTGGATCCCAAGTTCACAGAGTTCCATCACCAAGGAAGTGAGGTGAGGTCACTTCCTTCAGAAACTGAATGAGGTGACTGCCTTAGCAACCACTTTTTCCGAACAGTTGCTTCCATACTTCCTCTGACACTTTCACAAGTTAGATAGGTATCTCAACCATAGGAACCCAGGAACAGCTCTCCACAAAGGCCTTGGTTGGTCCATCTTTTCTACATTAAGGAGAGAGGGTGAATGAGACACAACCCTCCATCCTTACCAGGTTGTTTTCCATGGAATATGACTTTTGCTCTCTGACGTCCTTCATAGTTGCCTACATGTTCTCCAGGGATCATTTCTGCATGGACCTTTGAGGTTTTCAGCAGGTGGAAGATCCACTACATTCCTGTATTGTAAGACCAACTCTGTCCCTGCTGTTCTGTAATGTTAGATTGAGGGAACAGTGCATGGTTAGGGTTAATAACATGTGTGATTTGGGTTAGGAATCATTCTGCTGGATGAATAATGGTATTGGGAACCTGCGAGATGTATGAGAATATATAGGTGAAATATATGTATGAAAACAGAAATCTAGGTAAGATTTGAAGCCCAAAAGAGCATTGGGCCCTTGATTGGAATACTTAGCTTTGAATTAGGTTGTGCACAGATGTGTCAGATTAATCAATATACAATGGCATAGGACCTTGTACCTTCGATGATTGAATGTTGAAGAGAACATCCAGTCAAAAAGGGATAGTCGGAAGTGAAAGGTTAATAAAATAGGTATTTGTCACTTCCTGGGAAGAATTTTGTGTTTATTCCGAGCATAATGTAGTTGTAAAAAAAAAATGATTAAATTAATAAGACACCTTGAAGAGCGTCAAAGAGAGAGTGAGAGGACCAAAAAAAGTGGTTTGAGTCTTGGTTCACCTAGTCCCCCTGTTTGACTACTTTTTTATCAACCCTGGCCTTTCCGATAATAATCTCCATATTATTGCTAACTATAAAACCCTGTTTGCTCAACCGTGTAATTTCTTTTCTCTAAGCTCAAATTGGACAAGTTAAACTTATGGTAATACCCCACTAGCAGACATAGAATGTGACACCCCCCAATGATCACTTTTATGATTAAAAGTAGCTAGAAGAAGAAGTGGGGAATGAAAGATTAATAAAATATGTATTTGTCACTTTTTTTTTCTGTATGCTTAACAAAACACTGTTGAAATCTTGAGAACTGTTTGCTAATCTTGTTCCCAGAATGTCCTGTCCCCAAATGCCAAACTGCAGAATGTACTCCCTCACCCGGTTGAATGCAAACCGCCCACTCTCCCTCACCCATCAATAAACTTCGCTCCCTGCCCTCCCCAAAGAAAGTATATAAGCTCTGCTTAAGCTCTTCTCAGGGCTCTCTGCTCTATTCAAGTGAGCTCGGACCCCCTGCATGCTGACCCCCTATAAACCCTTTGCTGTTGCATGAGATAGTCTTTTGGTGGTCTCTTCCTCCGAAGCTCGCCCAATGTTTACTTTGATGATTGGGTGTAGAAAAGAACATTCAGTCAAAAAGGGATAGTCGGTAGGATTAGGAAGATAGTTGTTAGGTTTAGGAAGAAGAGTGAGTATAGGTTTTGGAAAAAAAATATTCTTTATCAATAGGGTTTTGTTTAGAGTGTGAATGTAAATGTTAGCCCATGTGAAGAGTCAGTCAAAATAGTGAACCGGAGAAAATATGTAGGAAAACAGATATCAATAGAGATATTACGAAATAAGGCAAAGTATAAAGTGGGTGATAGGATTAGACATTTTCAATAGGGTTGAATTTGAATATATGATCTTAGGAGAAACCAATATGTAGTCACTAATTGGATTGATATTTGAGAGCATTAGGCAACCTGGACATGGCTGTGTTTAGTAATCCATGTTCATTTTCAATTTAGGCTTTGGTACAATAATAAGTGTGAACCTTGCATTTTGTGTCCAGAATATTACTGTGATAAAATGTATATGCAGATCAGGTGACATGAGTAATTTTTCCATCATTTCTGGGAGCAATATTTTGAAGATTAATAAGTTAGTATTGGGGGTACAAAGAGGTGTACCTTGTGTCTATGAATATAGAGCTAATGCATGAATAGACCATACTGTTAATAAATAATATAACTGGTTCCACTTTATATAATGCATTGGATTCATATCTTAAAATATATAAGAAATCTTATATTGATATACATACATTCATTCCAACTAGTTATACATCTAATGGTAAAATTAAGGTTATGGTTTATCATGAAAAGTGTGTGAGTTTTGCTTCAAAAGTGATTATGGAAATCAAAAATAATGTGTTTGGAAAGAAGTCTCATGAAAAGACCAGTCAAGAACCATGAAAAAATACATGTGTTCTGAAGCAAGAAGTGATTGAAAGTGAAACAAATGCCTCTAAATTCGCGAACTTGTGGATGAAATATATATCCTATTATGTGCATAAACTGAAGAAATAGTAATGTACCAGTTTTGAATAAAAATGAACGTCAAAATACACATCATGTCCCATAGGAATCAATTTGCATTGATGTTAACCTGGGTCAGTTACTGTATTAATTTTAGGATTTGTAGGCACCATTCACTGAAGATAGTTTTCAGTACTAGGAAACAAATACGTATTTCAGGTGGATGAATATTTCTGACGATAATCTTGTGAAAAGTTGATTATAAATTCACATATATAAATATGAATGAATTTAGGAAATGTATAATAAGACACATGTATTTCATAGTTTGAAAAATCTGGAAAGTTTGTATATATATATATATATATATATATATATATATATATATATATATATACACACACACACATGCACACAGACATTAAAAAGTAGCAATATATATGCCAATTGAAATTCACCATGAAATATATATCATCCACAGTTTCAAAAATATTCATTTTACTGAACATGGATTTATGTATAATGTTGTTAAACTAGGAAGCTCACAGAGAGTTCGAATTTTAACTTCCAACAGCATTTAGGAGAAGTGATCTCTTCTCACAATGTGTATCTGCCAAGTCAACCACTTCACAAGAATGTATGTGTTGTACCTTGTAGGATTCTATATGTGCATATAAAAATACATGTGCAAATAGGCTACAGAGAAAGGGAGACAGGAATTCACATATTTGTTAACTTTAAAAACACATGGAGAACAAATTCAACAAAAGTTGACTAGATTTATAACTCCTACACTACATAATGCAAAAGGCAAATTCAACTATACACCATGCCTCCTCTGAACTGCTTGTATTTCTATTCTGTTTGGATTATTATTCTCCATCATATTAGGATAAGTAGTCAGAGTCTAGTAGGCTATGGGTTAGTGTCAGGGATTCAGTATTTCGAATGGAAAATTGGAAAAGGTATCCAATGTGTATGTAATTATGTGCTATGAAAAATCTTCCCACTCTTATCCAGAACAATGCTTTGACATTACCTTTGCCCCAAGTAAGACACAATTACAGGAGAAGAGTTCGAAAATCTGTGTATATATATATATATATATATTTGGAATGCAATATGCTCAGTTGTTCACAAACTTGGAGGTGGTAGATGAGTTTACAAAAGTAACGAACAGGGTAAACCCTCCACAAAAATGGAGCTTTGCTGGCGTAAAGACTTCTTGAGAAACTGCCACTGAGGTTGGGAACTTGAAATATATGTTGTTGTCAGGAGCTTAATCTTCATTTGTGGTGAGACAATTAAAGCTGGATCTGCATCTATGTGACCTGAAGGATCTTGTTTCTTATTTTCCAATGAACATGAGATAGCAGTGCTGAATTCTCTCTTTGTAGGTAAACTGTGGCCACTGGGGGCTATGTGTCTCCCTGTGAGGACTCTGAAACCATTTCGTCATCCTCCAATTTTCGTGGTGTTTCTTGCTGCTGCACTGGGAGTTTGGTATTTGCTTCGTGAAATACAAAGATTTCAACTGGGACACAGTGCTACAGGGAGTTCTGTCATGTGTGGTGTGTCAGGGTCTGCAAGAGAATGCACCAACCAGGCCTCTATCTCACATAGCTTGCCCCCTTGACCATAGCAACCTGATTCTGAACATTGCCCTGAAAACTCTCCATATAACAAGATGCATTTACATATAAGGGTTTGCTGGCTAAACTATGTCAGTCACAAGCTATTTGGAAGCCAATGGCAGGTCCACATGACTCCACCACAGATGTTTTATCACACACCTGCACACCACTACTCTAGGCCCACTACTCAGGAGGCTCCAACTTACTGGCATCACTGTTCTTCAACATTTTCATGAAACCCAGTCAATCAAGGCACTGTATTGTATACTCATGATCAGCAACAGGACATCCAAAGTTTCTCCAGTGCCACCTGGTCATGGGAATTTCAAAAATTTGATGGTATTCATCTAGCCATTTTTCAAGGATGAAGTTGGAGGCACTGTGGCTTTTAATTCATTCAGGAACCACTAAATGGTGAGGAAGTTCATTTCATTGAATTCTCTGGACAACACTCACAGGAAAGGCTTCCCAAAGAGTGGCCAAAAGGTCACATGAAGCCAGGCCCATTGAACTGTACAATGTGAGGTCCATGTGTGTTTTGACTCTCAACTATGGCTGCCATGTTTGTCATAATAAAATCATGTGATATCCTGGCTGAGATTCCCAGTGCTCTGTGGAAAACCAACCTGGGACTAGATTTCAGATTCCAAGGGTGAATCTCATGCGTGGCCTCCTAAAATCCCAACTCAATTCATGGCAATACTACTCTGAGGTCAGTTCCAGAACTCAGTCTATAAGGGGAATCACCCAAGAGTGAAGCCCTGGTGGACCCAGTCATCTCTTCCAACTGCCACAAAAATGACCACAATTATAACCAAAACACTCCCACATGGCCCTCATTTTCCTCCATATAGACATCCATCATAACTTCTGGCAAGAGGTTTCCATAAGTGGCGCAGCTCAAGACAGTGTCCAATATAAGCTTCCTTGTCCCTCATTTGCCTAAAGTAAGTGTGGCCTGGACACTCTTCCTGTCAACCAGGAGTGATCAAATAGGCCTGCCATTAATACTGCTCTGCTTCTACTATTTGAGGCCTACTGACTGTCAGGTATAGATTCTTTATGTGTTTTGTAGTCATGAGAAAACACTACCACATCTGCAGGGCTTTGAAGAACTCATTTTACCCAAGGGTCCATAATCACACTTGATGGAGGTCAGGAACCTAACAGAGGAAGGTGAGAGACTTCATCCACAATGACTGATCTTTTTGAATTTTGGTTATGGATGCACACATGGGATCTTTCTTTAGATCCATCAGGTGCTGACAATCTAAGCCCCAGCTTCACCGAGAGCCAAGAGGCTGATTCAGACACATCCATTTCCAAAGAAATTAAGCAAAGAGCCACAGGTGATGCCCACTCATTTCCATTTGAATACTGTTTTCTTCAGGCTTCACAAAAAGGTGGCCTGAGCCAAAGACTTTCCTTACATTTAGGGCAACAGAAAAATAGGTAAGCAAATGACCCAAAGCAGGGTTTCTCCACTGAGACTTTCCTGGTCACAATGATATCTGAGTTTTCTGACATGCTCCCCTTCCCTTCAGCTCTCCAGTACATGGCCATGTGACAGAGCTTGGAGGTGCCACATAGCTTGGACACAAAACTCTGAGCCTATTCTGGAGAGTGTCCAGAATTCAGGAAGAAAACAGGAACTTAGAAAGATAGTAGGTTTTGCCCATTGATAAGGCTAGCCGCAATCCATTCATAAATTGGCAGTATGAATGCTGGGAAGCTTTCTACTAGACAGAACACATCCATGATGCATTCTTTTTCTAATACCAAGACCACAAACAGAGTGGGATACACAGTAATAGAAACACTCACCTTGTCAGAGGACATACTAGATAAAGTCCTCTCCAAACCAAACAAGTCGCCTTTCCTACATATTCTCAAACTCACACCCACACTCAAAAAGGCACCACCTTCCCCAAAGTAGGTCTGTGACTATCCGGAGTGTCCTATGATGGGTGGGATATACTATATTTCCACGAAATGCACTGTGCTGTCTCAGTTCTGGTCTCCTTGGCGAACTCTGTGAAGTTGTCAGAAGTCACTGGTGATCCACTACCTGCTTTCTCAGGAAAGGCCCCTCTTCTTAGCTTTCCTGGCATTTGGCCATCCTCACATAACTAGGAACCAAGAAAGACTGACTCTGTCCTTGGTTTACCCAAACAAGTGAGACCACTGGAACTGGGACTGGAACTGGCTGTGGTCTCCTGGCTTCCTGAATCCCAAGTTTAGAGAGTTCCATTACCAAGGAAGTTATGTGAGGTAACTTCCTTCAGGAAGTGAATGAAGTCACTGCCTTGGCAAACACTTTGTCCTAACAGTTGCTTCCAAGGGTCCCATGAGATGGAGGGTGCACCTACTTCCTGTGACATTTTTACAAGTTAGAATGATATATCAACCATAGGCACCTGGGAACAGCTCTCCAAACAGGCTTGGTTTGGTCCATCTTCTCTACATTAAGAAGAGAGAGGCTGATTCAGACACATCCCTTCACCCTGACCAGGTTGTTTACAATGGAAGTTGACTTTTCCTCCCTCAGGTCCTTCATTGCTGCCTACATCTTCTCCATAGATTATTTCTGTATTGACCTTTGAGGTTCTCAGCAGGTGGAAGATCCCCTACACTCCTGATTGTAAGACCAACTCTGTCCTGCTTTTCTGTAAAGTTAGATTGAGGGAACAGTGTATGGTTAGGGTAATAACAGGTTCGATTTGGGTTAGGAATCATTCTGCATGATGAATAATGGCAATGGGAACCTGTGATATTTACAAGAATATATAGGTGAAATATAAGTATGAATACAGAAGTCTAGGTAAGATTTGAAGCCCAGAAGAGCATTGGGTCCATGATTGGGATACTTAGCTTTGAAATACCTTCTGCACAGATGTCTCAGATAAATCGATAAAAAATGGCATAGGATCTTGTAAATTGGATGATCAAATGTAGAAGAAAACAACCACTTAAAAAGGGTAGTTGGTAGGATTGGAAAGATAGTCAGTAGGTTTAGGAAGAAGAGTGAGTATAGGATTTGCTCCAAAAGTTCTTTAGCAATAGGGTTTCTGGTAGAGAATGAATTTAAATGTCAGCACATGTGATGAGTCAGTTACAATGATTAACTGGGGAAAATATATAGGGAAGCAGATATCAATAGAGACAGGAAGAAATCAAGCAAAGTATAAATTGAGTGATAGGATTAGACATTTTCAGCATGGTAGATGTTGAATATACAATCTTAGAAAGAAACAAATATTTAGCAACAATAGGATTGACATTTGAGAGCATTAGGCAATCTGGACTTGGATGTTTTTAGTAATCCATGCTCACTTTCCATTTAGGCTTTGGTACAATCATAAGTGTGAACTTTGCATTTTGTGTCCAGAATATTACTGTGATAAAGTGTATATGTAGATCAGGTGACATGAGTATTTCTTCCACCAATTATGTGGTCAATATTTTGAAGATGTATAAATTAGTATTGGGTGTACAAATAGGTCTACACTGTGTCTACAAATATTGATAAAATGAATGAATAGACAATTCTGTGAATAAATAATATAACTGGTTCCAACTTTAAATTATGGATTGAATTGATATCTTAAAATATACAGGAAATCTTATATTGATATACATACATTCATTACAACCATTTATAGATCTAATGGTAATATTAGGGTTATGATTTGTCATGAAGAGTGTGTGAGGTTTGCTTCAACATGATTATTGAAATCTAAAATGAAAAGTATTCTCATGAAAAGACCAGTCAAAAAACATGGAGGAATACATGTGTACTGAAGCAGGAAGTGATAGAAAGTGAAACAAATGCCTATAAATTTGCAAACTTGTGAATGAAATATTTATCCTATGATGTGCATAAACTGAAGAAATTGTCATGTAACATTGTTGAATATAAATGAACGTCATAATACACATCATGTACCATAGTAATCTACTTGCATTGATGTTAAAGTGGGTCAGTTACTGTAGAAAAATTAGGACTTCTATGCACCATTCACTGAATTTAGATTTCAGTACTAGGAAACAATATGTATTTGAGGTGGATGAATATTTCTGAGAATAATTTTGTGAACATTTGATTATAAATCCACATACATGAATATGAATGCATTTAGGGATTGTATAATAACACACATATATTTTATATTCTGAAAAATCTGGAGAGTGTGTGTGTATAACACACACACACACACACACACACACACACGCACACGCACAGACATTAAAAGGTAGCAATATATATGCGAATCGAAATTTATCATGAAATATATATCATTCACAGATCCAAAAATATTCATTTTACTGAACATGGATTTATGTATTATCTTGTTCAACTAGGAAGCTCACCCATAGTTTTAATTTTCAGTTCCAACAACGTTCAGGAGGAGTGATCTCTTTTGACAATTTGTATCTGCCAAGTCTGCCACCTCACAAAAGTGTACATGTGTTACCAGGTAGGATTCTATATGTGCATACAAAAATACATGTGCTGAATAGGATACAGATAAAGGGAGACAGGAATTCACGTATTTGTTATCTTTAAAACACACGGAGAACTACTTCAATTTAATATTGACTTGATTTATAACACCTACCCTTTATCATACAAAAGGTAAGTCCAGCTATACACCATGCCTCCTCTGAACTGCTTGTATTTCTATTCTGTTTTGGTTATTTTGCTCCATCAATTTAGGATTGCCACAGTCTGGCTGGGCACAATTCAGGAGCCACTTGTCAAAAGCTAACTTTATTTTTAGAACCACACACGCCAAAAAATAGCTCCTCGGGAAAAACACTCAGAGCACAACTGCCACCACCGGCTTCCCACAAGCTCTCAACCTCCTCACTCCTCCTGCTCTTGAGGTCGATTGGCTGGGTTGTTTGAGCAGAGCCAAAATAGTCCCCCAAGAAGCAGCTCCATAATTTGAAAGGGTGGGGAAACAGCCCAATGGGCATCACCGCAGAGGAGCCAATCAGCTAGATGTTCTGGGGCTGCTGTGAGCCAACCATCAGCTGGCAGTCTGAAAGTTTGCTTTGGCCCCTTGGGCTGTGGCTCTCAACATCTAACCCTCTCTGTTTAAACAACAAGCATGTGGCTTAGGGACCGTGCCTGCCTTAGGTTGTCCAATAGTACATATGGTCCTTACCCATTATCGAATGAGCTGACCTCAAGGTGTCAGCCTCCTGTCTTAGATTGGTACCATTGTAATTGGATCTTACCCATCACTGACTACAGGTCCAGTATACATCCACACCTGTGGAGAGGTCTTTGTACCAGGGGCAGGTGAGGTTCTTTGCCTCATCTCTGTTGGCACCCAAATTTTAGCTGAACGACCATGACAAGCAGAAGGGAGGAAGATACACCAAGGCAATTGATGGCTCTTTTTGAAAAAATTGTACCACCGATGACATCATCAGAGAAATACCCCAACACTACCACAAGTCGCTGCACCAACAGATAGTTCACAATGCATGCAGGTGAGTTCACAATGCATACAAGTGATACATAGTCCAGGCAAGTTCTGCAAGCAGTTCAGTGATGGCTATTGCAGAAGCTGTAGATTGGTTTTATCTTTGTCTTCACATGCACTGGGATGAAGTTAGAAATTCTGGCAACAATGCCTAAAGAAAGAATTATGTAACATTCCAAAAGGCACTAAAAGAAAACAATTTTCTTAACAATTTACATTGTCTCGAAGAGAATTATTAAATATAATGCAAAGAAAAGGTGGATCCAACATGGCGGCCGGCAGAGAGGCTGCGCTTTTAATGCACTCACAGTGATGGGGTCATAAAGTCGCAAGGATAACTCTTGGATTCTACCAACGGAGATTCTCCTAGCAAAATTCCACTGAAGGGAGACCACTCGGGAGCTACTAGAATTTTTTGGAAGCGTCTGTGTGACCCGGACGAGCGGGACCCTGCCACTAGACGCGGAGTTCGAGATTCACCAGCCACAGTCGGCGCACCGCGGGCACAGCTGCAGATCCATCCACCCGCCCGCAGCCAAAGTGACTGGGTCCTGCTAGACGCTGAGACACAGCTTGGCAGGAAGAAGTCTTTAGCCAAGCCTCCACGCGCCAGGAGCTGAGGCGAACCGGGCCGGGCCAGTCCCACCCCTCCCCTCGGTCAATCCAGCAAGAAGCCTGGGGCCCGCCATAGCAGAGAGTTGACGTCATCAGTGTTCGGCTGGCGAAATTCCTTCCCAGCAGAATCCACTTTAGCAGGTGCGTGACTCCCCATACTGATACAAGCAGCCAGGAAAATTCATTGACTTCTCAGGGGTCATGTCCGTAGGGAAGCAGAGGGGAGCCCAGACCCCAAGGCCCCCATATCACCAGCGGTGACCCCTAAGGTCTTAGCTGCCAGTTTACCACAGCACTGGGGCTTAAAAGGGACACTCGGTGGGGCTGCAAGTGTAACTAGATCTCTGGAGAATCACTTCTGGGAAACAGGACCTGGCTGGCAGGCTGACAGGAGGAACGGGGTTAAGAGCTGGAGAAGTGAAATGGCTCTGGACTGACAAGTCTGAGAAACCCCCAGAAGACGCCGTACAGGGATAGCTATCGGCAGGTAGAGAGCAGACACTCCGCTTGGAAGGCACAGCTCTGCCTACTGGAAAAGAAGAAGGTGGATCTCTAAGACTTTAATTTTTTTTGTTGTTGTTGTTGTTGCTGTTGTTGATATTTTTTTCTCTCCTTCTTCTCTCCCTGTTCCTTTCCCCCTTTTCCTTCTCTCTTTCTATCCCATTTCAAGTTTTATTGTTCTTTTCATTCCCCTCTAATCTATCTCTCCCTCTATCATTTTTTCTTTTTAAGAGCACCTTCATTCTCCTACCGCCCAACTCTCATCCCAAGCATTACATCTTCCATTGTGTGTAATTGTCTAAATGCAAATAGGTGAATGTCTCGAGGCTGTCTATAAGACTCCTAAATACCTAGCTACTACCAACACCCTGATCCAATTGCCTGGTAGTATCCACCTTCAGTGGAGCAATCTTCTAAAGTAGCCAAGTCATACTAACCATTGTACCACCAGAGCACCCAACCTAAACATATAGTCCTAAGAACAAACAGCAAATCATTATATGCATACAGAACCTAGAAGCCTTATATGAATTGAATGAATCAGCTTTAAAGTAAAACAAAGCCCAAAATTTCTAGGCATAATCTCCCACCACAAAAGAGAGACAACAGAGATATACAAAGCCAAAACAAATGTATAGGAGAAAGCAGTTACAAAGCAGTCAAACAGAGCTGGAAAGCAACGTGAACAATATGAAAAAACAAGGGAAAAAAGGGTTACGAACAATGCAGTACAATCTAAATATACAGGAGGACCTAGAAGAATCAGAAATATGGACAGGGAAAGAAATCAAGGCATTCCTAATTCAGATGGAACGGAATATTAGAGAAGACATGAGACAGCAAATCCAAGCATTGAAAGTATATTTTGAAGAGGAACTAACCACACAAATTAAATCCACAAAGAATGAGCTTTATCAGGAGATAGAGGTGTTAAAAATAATCAAGTTGTAATCATAGAAATGCAAGAAACCGTAAATCAGATTAAAAGTGCTAATGAGAATATTACAAACAGACTAGATCAAGTAGAAGTCAGAACATCAGATAATGAAGACAAAGTATATCAACTTGAAAAGAATATAGTCAACACAGAAAAGATGCTGAAATCAAACATATAACACAAAACACAAGTGTGCACACATAATATAATACATACAACACATGACATAATATTAAAGGCCTTATGACTTTTTACAGGTGAAATCTCCATTGCAATGTCTAAAAACTCTATTGTCCAAAAATAGAACTGATCAGCAAAACATTAACCTAGGTCTGTATGAGCTAAAAAAAAAACAAAATAAAACTTCATGATATGAGAAAGGGCAATAATAAAATAGATGTTGAAAAAAACATTCTGGTTCTTTCACAGATGTAAGAACAGCCAAATTGGAGTTCTGGATATCAGCTCTTATTGATTTGAGCCAAATCATCTTATTTTTGGTATGTAGAAATCTCTTTAGTTAATCTCTCTGGAATCCAAATTGGCTACTCTTCTCCCTGTAGAAACACAAAAACAGACCCCGGACTCCAGACAATTACTGGGTCCGGACCTTTCCATTGTTCTGTTAGAATATCCTTCCAAAGTACCTTGGGATTATGTACATTATTTGGACATATATGCCTTTCTGCAGCACTAAGCCCTGATGAACCCAAATTTAAAAAGTTTAGAGTAAAAGGGTTATTTTAAGTTTATTTTTGGGGAATATATACCCCTTCCCAATTCCTTCTTTTTGCTTTAATATGTATGTTTTAATAGTTTGATGTGATCTTTCAACTATGCCTTGTCCCTGTGGATTGTATGGGATTCCTGTTATATGAGTAATGCCAAATGATGAGCAAAATTGTTTAAAAGAGGTAGAAATATAACCAGGGGCATTATCTGTTTTTAACTCTTTTGGAACGCCCACAGTGGCAAAATTTTGTAAGCAATGAGCTATAACATCTTTAGTTTTTTTCTCCAGCAAGAAGGGAGACCATCAAAAATCCAGAAGAAGTATAAACTGTAACATGCAAATATTTTAATTTTCCAAATTCTGGCAAGTTTGTGACGTTCATCTGCCAAATATGGTTAGGTATCAATCCTCTAGGACTGACTCCAAGATTAACTTGTGGTAAAAAGGTCACACAATTTTGACATTGTTTTATTATTTGTCTAGCTTGTTCCTTAGTTGTTTTGAAATGCTTTTGTAAAGTATTAGCATTGACATGGAACTTTTTATAAAAATTTATAGCTTCTTCTAGTGTAGAGAAAATATGTATGTATGTCATGTGTTGTTTTATCTACTAAATAATTGCCCAAACTAAGGGCTCCAGGCATTCCTGTATGTGTCCTGAAATGTCCTATAAAGAACGGATCTTTCCTGTCCCAGATTAGACTTTATATAGTGGAAAGCAAAGAGAAAAGAGTAGAGGAAGGGGAAATCCTTCCACCATCTTCAAGTGATACTATAGCAATAACTATATACTGATTTTCGGAAAATAAATTAATTACAGATGCTTTAAGCATCACAAAAGCTTGTAATACTGCATTAAGCTGTACATTTTGAGCTAATTGTTTTCGTACTAAAAATGTAAAAGTTTGATCAGGTGTAACTATTACTGCTGTACCATTATTTGACCCATCAGTGAATATATTTGTAGCATTTATAATAGGTGTTTTTCTTCTCATTTTTGGAAAAATTACATGATGTGATGACCAAAAAGACAATAAAGGATTAGATGGTAAGTGGTTATCAAATGAAACATTAGATTTGCACATGATTATTGCCCAAGTATTTAACTAATTATCTAACTCATCAATTTGATTCATAGTATATGGAGTAATAATTTTATTGGAAGACATTCCAATCAGTCCCTTTGCTGCTTTTATTCCTTTGAGTATTAATTGTCCTAAAGCCTCAGTATACCTAGTAAGAATAGTGTTAGGAGAACAAGATAAATGTATTCATAATAATGGACCTTCTTGCCAAAAATACTTCTGTAGGAATATTTTTTTGGTGGTAGTACAATAAATAATAAAGGCATTCTTAAATCAATTCTATCCAAATGAATATTTTCCATACATTTTTCAATGATTTTTAATGCCTTTCTTGCTTCAGGTGTTAACATTCGGGGTGCATTTGGATCTGATAGACCTTTTAGGATATCAAATAAAGGTTCAAACTCTCCTGTTGGTATACCTAGATAAGGCCTTATCCAATTTATGTCTCCTAATAACTTTTGAAAGTCATTAAGTGATTTGAGTTGATCTATTCGTATTTGAATTTTTGGTGGATGGACCATGATTGAGGATAAAAGAACTTCTAAATAATTAATTGAAAAATTTAATTGTACTTTATCTATTGCTATCTCTAGTTTATAATTTTTTAATAAGTTTGTAAGTGTGGCATAACATTCTAGCAATGCGTTTTTAGCTTTCTGTGCTAATAATACACCATCCATATAGTGAAATATTTGTAGTTCAGGATCTTGATTTCTAAGTGGCTGGATTAATTTGTTAACATAAATTTGACACATAGTTGGACTGTTAGCCATCTCTTGAGGGAGTACTTTCCATTTGGATCTCTGATCAGGACCTTCATGATTCAGTGCAGGGATAGTAAATGCAAACCATGGACTATCCTCAGGATGAATTGCAATTGAATAAAAACAATCATTAATATCTACAATTAAAACATACCAGGTTTTTGGCAAAGCAGAACATTGAGGAATTCCCAAATGAGCAGGTCGCATAATAACCGTCTCATTATTAATGGCTCTTAAATCTAGCAATAATCTCCATTTACCAGATTTCTTTTTGATGACAAAAATGGGAGTATTATGGGGAGATACAGACGGTTGTATATGTCCTTCCGCTAATTGTTGTTTTACCAGGTCATGGGTTGCTTGTACCTTTTCTTTAGTCAGGGGCCACTGAGGAACCCATACTGGTATTTCTGATTTCCAAGTAGTTTTTATTGTCTTAGTGGCCCTTTCTTAAAATCCAACCCATGTCTGTCTGTTCTTTGATCTATTTGTATTGGGGCTGCTATACCTTGTTCTTGTTTTTCTAATCTTTTTCCTTTCCTAAAACCTTGTCTAACCATAATTGTGGGTACATTTTGATTGATGTTATTTGTTAATGTCAAACCTAATCGATCTAGGACATCTCATCCCCATAAATTTATGGGAAGATGATCCATACATATGGCTGTTTAGTTCCTTCACATCCTTCAGGATCCTTCCAATCTAATACCATGGCTCTTCTATGGGGATTAGTCACCAATCCTAGGCCTTGAAGCATTTGAGTGTATTGTTGTAATGGCCAATGTTTTGACGAGAGATGATGCTAAGTTCTTGATGAGAGATGATGCTAAGTTCTGCATCTGTATCCAATAGCCCATTAAATTCATGTCCTTGAATATTTAGTTTTAGCATGGGGCGAGAATCTAAATTTAAAGAAACATAGCCCAATCTACACGTGTGGAGCCTAATCCCTTGGAACCTCTTTCTACAGCATGACTGAAAATTTTATCATGTAGGCTTGGTATTATTAGTAACTGTGCTATTCTGTCTCTTGGTGAAATTACAGATATACCCTTTGGAGAACTGGCTATAATTTTTAATTCACCTTCTATGGTCTACAAGCACGGACACAGAGAGATACACAGACATAGAAACAGTTGCCTTGTCAAAGGACTTACTAGACACAGTTCACCCCAAACCAAATATTCTGCTTTTCCTACCTATTGTCAGAACATGATACAAAACCACAAACTCACACCCATACACACAAGTCACCTCCTTCCCCAAAGTAGGTCTGTGACTATCCAGAGTTTCCTCTGACTGGTGCGCCAAAATATTTTCCCACGAAATGGCCGGTACTGTCTCAGATCTGGTCTCCTTGGCCAACTCTGTGAAGTTTTCAGGAGCCAGCTATTTCCTGCTTTCTCAGGAAAGGCTCCACTTCAGAGCTCTCCTGGCATTTGGCCATCCTCACATCAGTATGTACCAAGAAAGACTGACACTGTCCTTAGTAAATCCAAACAATGAGCCCACTGTGACTGAGACTGGGACTGGCTCTGTGTCCCGGGCTTCCAGTTCAGAGAGTTTCATCACCAAGTAAGTGAGGTAGGTCACTGCTGGCTTGTGGGAAGCCGGTGATGGCAGTTGGGTTCTGAAGGTTTTCCTCAGGAGCTGTTTTGTTTGGCATGTGTGGTTCTTAAAATAAAGTTCGTTTCTTTTGTCAAGTGGCTCCTGAATTTTGCCCAGCCAGAATGTGGCATTTGGAGGGCCGCAAGGGGAATGAGTGAGGGTAAGTGATAAGGTAAACTGCTCACCTCTGAAGGCAGGGCGAGAGGATGGGAAGCCATTTTAAAATTCCTCTTTTGTTTTGCTTCACTTTTGTTTTAAGTTGCCTGTCCCTGGAGATGGGTAAGATGGAAGAAAAACCACTCACATCTGAGGAACTGATTGAGAGAAAAAAAGAGATGGACATTTCAGGAGGATAGAAAAGCTATTATAATGATTTTCTGTTGTTCCACTTTTGTTTCATTCTGGTTCAGTTTTGTTTGGCGATATCTTCTTGGGTTGTATTATAGTTATAGTAGAAATACTCAAGTAAAAGAGAAGGTCTCTCAAGCTAGTCAGACAGAGATAAAAATTCAATTAAAAGAGAAGGTCTCTCTAGCTAGTTAGACAGAGGAAAAAAACAGGTGATTGATCCTGATAATGTGTCTGAATCAGCCTCTTGGACCTGTGTGAGGCTGTGGCTTAGATTCTCATCACCTGATGGATCATTCCGTGTGTGAATCCATACCCAAAATGGCCAAATGAGCAGTCCCTGTGGATGAAGTCTCTTGCCTTCCTCTGTAAGGCTACTGACCTCCATCAAGTGAGAATATGCATCCTTTGTGTCAAATGAGTTCTTCAAAGCCCTGGAGAGTCTAGCACATAGGTTCTTTGGTTTTCTCATGACTCCAATTCACATAAAAATATCTATTCCTGACAGTCAGTAGGCCTCAAATTGGAGAAGCAGAGGTGTATTAAGGGCAGGCCTATTTGATCACACCTGGTTCACAGGAAGGGTGTCCAGGCCACCATGACTTTAGGCAATGAGGGGCAAGAGAGCTTATTTTGGACACTGTCTTGGACTTCGCCACTCATGTAAACCTCCAGACAGAACTTAGTATGAGAGTGTATATATGGAAGAAGATGAGGACCATGTGGGAGTGTTTTGGTCTTAATTGTGGTCATTTGTGTGGTAGTTGGAAGATATGACTGGGTACACCTGGTCTGAACTCTGGTGTGATTCCCCTTAAAGACTGAGTTCTGGAACTGACTTAGAGAAGTGTTATCATGAAATATGTTGGGATTTCAGTTGGTCACGCATGAGAGTCGCCCTTGGAAACTGAGATCTAGGCCCAGGTTTGCTTTCCACAGAGCACTGGGAATCTCAGCCAGGATATCACATGGTTTTATTCTGAAAGACATGGAAGCCATATTTGAGAGTCAAAACACAAATGGACCTCACATTGTAGACAGCAATAGCCCTGGCTTCCTGTGAAATTTTGGCCACTCTTTGGAAGCCTTGCCTGTGAGATTTCTCCAGAGATTTCATTGAAATGAGCTTCCTCACCATTTAATTGTTCCTGAATGAAGTTAAACACACAGTGCCTCCAACATCATTCTTGAAAAATGGCTAGATAAATATCATGAAATTTTTGAAATTCCCATGACCATGAAAATGGTGTAGAACAGAGATGCCAGTAAGCTGGAGCCTGATGTGAAGTGGGCCTAGAAAAGTCGTGTGCAGGTGTGTGATAAAATATCTGTGGTGGGGTCATGTGGATCTGCCATTGGCTTCCAAATGGCTTGTGATTGACATGGTGCACCCAGCAGACCCTTCTATGTAAAGGCATCTTGTTATATGGAGAGTTTTCAGGGCAATGTTCAGAATCAAATTGCTATGGTCAAGGATGGGATTGAAGCCTGGTTGGTGCATTATCCTGCAGACCCTGACACACCACACGTGACAGAACTCCCTTTAGCACTTGTGTCCCAGTTGAACTCCTTGTATTTTGTGAAGCAAATACCAAACTCACATTGCAGCAGCAAGAAACACATCAACAAGTGGAGGATGGCCGGATGGCTTTACAGTCCACACGGAAATATTTTCCCCCCAGTGGCCACAGTTTACCTACAAAGAGAGAATTCAGCACTGCTGCCTCATGTTCATTAGAAAATAAGAAACCATGTCCTCCAGGTCACTTAGATACATACCTAGCTTTGATGGTCTCTCTACAAAAAAAGCTAAAACTCCTGACAAGAACAAATATTTCAAGTGCCCAAACTCAGAGGCAGTTTCACCAGAAGTCTTTAGTCCAGCAGAGCTCCATTCTTGTGGAGTATTTACCTGTCCCTTACTTTTGGGACTCCTCTGCCACCTTCAAGGTTGTGAACTCTTGAGCATATTACATTCCAGATATGTATTCACAGATTTTCTAACTCTTCCACTCTAATTGTGTTTTACTTGGGGTGAAGGTAAAGTCAAGGCATTGTTCTGGATTAGAGTGGGAAGATTTTTGTGAAGCACATATTTACATACGCATTGGATTCATTTTCCTATTTTCCATTCAAAATGCTGAATGCCTGACACTAACCCATACCCTACTAGACTCTGACTACTAATTCTAATATGATGGATAAAAATAACCCAAACCGAATAGAAATACAAGCAGTTTAGACGAGGCATAGTGTATTGCTGGACTTGCCTTTTGCATTATACAGGGTAGGACTTACAAATCTAGTCAATATTTTGTTGAAATAGTTCTCCATGTGTTTTTAAAGTTAACAAATAGATGAATTCCTTTCTGCATTTCTCTGTAGCCAATTCAGCACATGTAATTTCATATGCACATATTGAATCGTTCCTGTTATCACATGTACATTCTTGTGAGGTGGCTGACTTTGCAGATACAAATTGGGAGAAGAGATCACTCCACCTAAACACAGTTGGAACTGAAAATTCAACCTATGGGTGAGCTTCATAGATGAACAACATGATAAATAAAATCATGTTCAGTATAATGAATATTTTTGGGTCAGTGGATGATATACATTTCATGATGAATTTCGATTTCCATATATATTGCTACTTTTTAATGTCTGTGTGTGTGTGTGTGTGTGTGTGTGTGTGTGTGTACACTCTCCAAGTTTTTCATAATATTAAATATATGGGCCTTAATGTACACTCCCTAAATTCATTCGTATTCATGTATGTGGATTTATAATCAAATATTCAAGAGATTATTCTCAGAAATATTCATCCACCTAAAATACATATTTGTTTCCTAGAACTAAAAACTAACTTCTGTGAATGGTGCATACGAATCCTAATATTTCTACAGTAACTGACCCAGTTTAACACCAATGCAAGTAGATATTTATGGAACGTGATGTGTATTTTGATGTTCATTTTTAGTCAACACTTGTACATTACTATTTCTTCAGTTTATGCACATCATAAGATATATATTTCATACACAAGTTAGCAAATTTATAGGCATTTGTTTCACTTTCAATAACTTCATTCTTCAGAACACATGTATTCCTCCATGTTTTTTGACAAGACTTTTCATGAGACTTCTTTCTAAACACATTATATTCGATTTCCATAATCACTTTTGAAGCAAAACTCACACACTCTTCATGATGAAATATCACCCTAATATTACCATTAGAAGTATAACTGGTTGGAATGAATGATTTAATATCAATATAATATTTTCTGTATATTTTCAGATATCAACTCAGTCCATTATTTAAAGCGGACCAATTATATTATTTATTCACAGTATGGTCTATTCTTGCATTATCTCTATATTCTTAGACAGATACTACACAACATTCTACCCCCAATTCTCATTTATACGTCTTCAAAATATTGTTCCCAGAAATGGTGGAAGAAATACTCATGTCACCTGATCTACATATACATTTTATCACAGTAATATTCTGGAAAATAAAGCAAAGGTCACACTTATGATTGTACCAAAGTCTAAATTTAAAGTGAGCATGGATTTCTAAAAACATCCATGTCCAGGTTGCCTAATTCTCTCAAATGTCAATCCAATTGTTGACTACATACTTGTTTCTTTCTAAGATTATATATTCAAACTCAACCCTGTTGAAAATGTCTAATCCTATCACTCACTTTAAACTTTGCCTGATATCCTAATGTCTCTATTGATATAGGCTTTCCTTCATAATTTCCCAGTTCATCATTTTGACTGTTCATTTGTGCTGACATTTACATTCACTCTCTACCTGAAACCCAATTGCTAAATAACTTTTGGTCCAAATCCTATACTCACTCTTCTTTCTGAATCTACCGACTATCTCCCAAATCCTACTGACTATCCTTTTTTGAATGGATGTTCTCTTCGATATTCAATCATTCAAGGTACAAGGTCCGATGCCATTGTGTATTGATTTATCTGAGACATCTGTGCAGGACATAATTCAAAGCTAAGTCTCCCAATCAAGGGCCCAATCCCTTTCTGGGCTTCAAATATTACTTAGATTTCTGTTTTCATACATATATTTCACCTCTATATTTTTATAAATATTGCAGATTTCCAATACCATTATTCATCCAGCAAAATGATTCCTAACCCAAATCGAACAAGTAATTAACCCAAACCATATACTATTCCCTCATTCTAACTTTATAAAAGAGCAGGGAAAGTCTTGGTCTTACAATATAGGAATGTAGGGGATATATCACCTGCTGAAAACCTCAAAGGTCCATGCAGAAATAATCCCTGGAGAAGATGTAGGCAGCTATTAAGGACCTGAGAGAGCAAAAGTCATCTTCCATGGAAAACAACCCTGTCTGGAGAGGGGTTGTTTCTGACTCAGTGTCTCTGTTCCTAATGTACAGAAGATGGACCAATCCAGGCCTGTGTGGAGAGCTGTTCACGGGTGCCTATGGGTGATATACTATTCTAACTGGTGAGAGTGTCACGGGAAATAGGGACAGCATCTATCTCATGGGACCCTTGAAAGCAACTGTTAGGAAAAAGTGGTTGCAAAGGCAGTGACCTCATTCAGTTCCTGAAGGAAGTGACCTCATCTCTATTCCTTGGTGATGGAACTCTCTGAACTTGTGATCCAGGAATCCAGGCACCCAGAGCCAGTCCTAGTCCCAGTCCCAGTGGGCTCACTTGTTTGGATATTCCTAGACAGAGTCAGTCTTTCTTGGTATCTATTGATGTGAAAATGGCCAAATGCCAGGAAAGCTTTGAAGACTGGCCTTTCCAGAGAAAGCAAGTAGTGGCTTACCACGGGCTCCTGACAATTTCACAGAGTTGGCCAAAGAGACCATATCTGAGACAGGACAGGCCATTTTGGAGGTACATAGTAAGGCTCACCAGTGAGAGTACACTCCGAATAATCACAGACCTACTTGGGGGAAGGCAATGCCTTTGTGGTTTTTGTTGTGTGTTTGTGGTTTTATCTCATGTTCTGAGAAAAGGTAAGAAAGGTGGTTTGTTTGGTTTGGAGTGAACCGTTTCTAGTAAGTGATTGGACAAGGCAAGTGATTCCATGTCTGTGTATCCCAATGTGTCTGTTGTTGCAGACATTAGAAAAGAGAATGCATCAATGTATGGGTCCTGTCTAGTAGAAAGCTTCCCAGCATCAATCCTGCCCAATTTATGAATGGACTGTGGCTTGCATTATCGAAGGGCAACACCTACAAACTTCCTTAGTTCCTGTTTTCTTCCTGAATTCTGGCTACACTCAAGAATAGGCTCATGGTTTTGTGTTCAAGATATTTACCACCTCCAAGCTCTGTGACATGGCCATGTACTGGATAGCTGAAGGGAATGGCGAGCATCTCAGAAAACTCAGATATCAGTGTGACCAGTAAAGTCTCAGTGGAGAAACCCTGCTATGGGCCTTTTGCTTACCTATTGTTCTTTTGCCCTGAATGTCAGGAAGGGCTTTGCCACACGAAACACATTTGTGAAGCCTGAAGAAACCAGTTTTCAAATGGAAATGAGTGGGCATCACCTGTGGCTCTTTGCTTAACTGCTTTGGAAAGGGGTGTGTCTGAATCAGTCTCTTGGCCCTGTGTGAGGCTGTGGCTTAGATTACCAACACCTGGTGGATGTAAAGAAAGATCCCATGTGTGCATACAAAATCAAAATGGCAAAAATTGCAGTCATTGTAGATGAAGTCTCTCGCCTTTCTCTGTAAGGTTCCTGACCTCCATCAAGTGGGAATAGGGATCCTTTGGGTCAAATGAATTCTTCAAAACCATGCAGAGGCTAGTCCATAGGTGCTTCGGTTTTTTCTTGACTCCATTTCACATAAAGAATCTAAATGCCAAAGTCAGAATGCCTCAAATTGGAGAAGTGGATAAGTATTAATGGCAGACCTGTTTGATCACTCCTGGTTCACAAGAAGGGTGTCCAGGCCACCGTGACTTTAGTCACACACACACACACACACACACACACACACACACACACACACACACACATATATATATACTCTCCAGATTTTTCAAAATATGAAATATGTGTCTTATTTTACACTCACCAAATTCATTCATATTCATATACGTAAATTTATAATCAACTTTCCAAAGATTATTCTTAGAAATATTCATTCACCTGAAAAACATATTTCTTTCCTATACTGAAAAGTAACTTCAGTGAATGATGCACACAAATCCTAATATTTCTACAGTACCTGACCCAGTTTAACATCAATGCAAGTAGATTCCAATCGGACATGATGTGTATTTTGACGTTCATTTTTATTCAACACTGGTAGATTACTATTTCTTCAATTAATGCACATCATAGGATATATATTTCATCCACAAGTTAGAAAATTTATAGGCATTTGTTTCACTATCAATCACTTCCTGCTTCAGAGCACATGCATTCCTCCATGTTTCTTGACTGGTCTTTTCATGAGAAAAGGGATGGACAAGGCAAGGTAAGGCAACTAAGATAGCACCGAAGACACGGAAACAGTCCTATTTGGTTACAACCGGATTTAGAGGGCATTGCTTCTGTTGTAATCATTTAATCCCCTGCACCCCAAGTTTAAATTGTTTCAGAATTTTGTACCCAACATGTAAGGGAGGGGCTCAGAAGTTCACAGTCTGCAAAGTTCATGAAAAGCAGTTTTTGTTTCTGTTTTTTTTTCTCTGTTCTGGGCAAGTTAACATTTAAGGACACCGGGAATGGGGCAGAGCTATTTTCTTCTCTTTTTTTTTTCTCTCTGCCAGCTGTTACCATGAAGCCCAGTTGGTAACTTCTTTATCTTAGAAATGTAGCCATCTCTGTGAAGCCCCAGCTCAAGCTCAGAGGCCTTGTTTACATATTGCCAGCATTGTGACTAACTCTTTCCAAACACATTATTTTTGATTTCCATAATTACTTTTGTAGCAAAACTAACATATCTTCATGATAAACCGTAACCCTAATATTAATATTAGATGTATCATTGGTTGGAATGAATGATTGTATATCAATATAAGATATCTTATATATTTTCAGATATCTATTCAATCTGTTATTTAATGTGGAACCAGTTATATTATTTATTCACTTATGGTCTATTCATGCATTATCTCTATATTCAATGACACAGTGTACACCTTTTTGTACCCCCAATACCCATTTATATGTCTTCAAAATATTGCTCCCAGAAATAGTGGAAGAAACACTCATGTCACCACATCTACATATACATTTTATCACAGTAGTATTCTGGAGACAAATGTAAAGGTCACACTTGTGATTGTACCAAAGCCTAAATGGAAAGTGAGCATGGATTACAAAAAACATCCATGTCAAAGTTGCCTAATGCTCTCAAATGTCAATCCTATTGGTGACTACATTTTCTTTCTTCTTAAGATTACATATTCTAACTCAATTCTGTTGAAAATGTCTAATTGTATCACTCACTTTATACTTTGCCTGATTTTGTAATGTCTTTATTGATATCTGCTTTCCTACATATTTTCCCCACTTCATTATTGTGACTGTTCACATGTGCTGACACTTACATTCACTCTCTAACCGAACCCCTCTTGCTAAAGATATTGTTTTCCAAATCCTATACTCACTCTTCTTCCTAAACCTACCGACTATCTTCTTAATCTTACCGACTATCCCTTTATGACTGGATTTTCTCTTCTACATTCAAACATCCAAGTAATGTTCCTGCAAGCGTTGGAGGAAGAGATCACCAAGAGAGTGTCTCATGCAACAGCAAGGGGTTAATTGGGGGTCCAGCAAGCTGGGGCTCAGAGCTCACATGAATAGAGCAGAGAGCCCTGAGAACAGCTTAAGCAGAGCTTATATACTTTCCTTGGAGAGGGCAGGGACGGAAATTTATTGATGGGTCAGAGCGAGTGGGCGGTTAGTGTGAAAGTGGGTGAGGGAATACATTCTGCAATTTGGCAGTTGGGGACAGCACAATCTGGGAACAAGATTACAAACAGTTCTCAACATTTCAACAGTGTTTTGTTAAGCATACAGAAAAACAGGAAGGTACAAGTACCTTTTTTATTAACTTTCATTCCGCACTTCTTCTTCTTGCTACTTTTAATCATAAAAGTGATTATTGGGGCGTGTCACATTCTATGTCTGCTAGTGGGGTATTACCATAAGTTTAACTTGTCCAATTTGAGCTTGGAGTAAAGAAATTAGATGGTTGAGCAAACAGGGTTTTATAGTTAGAAATAATATGAGGATTATTATTGGACAGGCCAGGGTTGATAAAAGCGTAGATAACCAGGGGGACTGTGTGAACCAAGACTCAAACCACCCTTTTTGGGCCTCTCTCTCTCATTGACGCTTTTCAAGGCATCCTTTTATTTTACTCATAGGTTTTTTTTACAACCTCAGTATGGTCGGCATCAGAACAACATTCTTATATCAATGCAGCACAAAGGCCCCCTTCTCTCATGAAGAGGAGGTCCAACCCTCAACTGGTGTGTAAAACAAATTCAGATACAGATGTTAAAGATTCCTGCAAAGCTGTGATGGAGGTTTCTATTATCTTTAAGTTTTGGTCTCTTGCTGCTTCTATTTGGGTCATTTGTTGTGTACCAAGGAGCAGGGCAGTGGTTCCTGTGATTACCCCTGCCGCAACTCCAATTCCTAATATGATGGCTAAAGTGAGGGATATATGTTCCCAGTGGAACCGGGTTGTATGCCCCCCTGTTTGAACTTCAAATGAACCTGGGTCAGTATAGAGCAATCTGGGACACATCTTCACCATTACACAATTAATCAAATCTCTTGACCATTTCATGAAAACATAAACAATGTTTAAGTATATAGAATTATACTGTTGTAGGGACGGACAAGGCACGGCACTTAAGATAGCACCAAAGACAGGGAAACAGTCCTATTTGGTTGCAACTGGATTCAGAGGGCATTGCTTCTGTTGTAATCAATTAACTCCCTGAACCCCAAGTTTAGGTAGTTTCAGAATTTTGTACCCAACATGAAAGAGAATTGACTCAGAAGTTCACAGTCTGCAGAAATTCAAAAAAAGAAGCTTTTTTTTCTGTTTTCTCCTCTATTGTGGTCAAGTTATCTTTTCAAGGACACCTGGGAGGCAGAGAGCTTTTTTTTTTCCTTTTCTTTTATCCCCCTGCCAACTGTTACCATGGAGCCCAGTTTGTAACTTTTTATCTTAGAAATGTAGCCATCTCTGTGAAGCCCCAGCTCAAGGCCAGAGGCCTTTTTCACACATTCTGTGAAAAACTATTAAGGGGGTGTCTAGCTTAGGAGTGCTGATTTTTCCAGCCAGTAGCCAAGTAGAACAGGGCAACAGAAAAAGAGGAAGTTAATCTACACTGACTCATTTATAGAGACTCTTTTGCTGAAAGTCCTAAAGTCAGCCATGGTGAAGACTTCTGGAGAAGTTCAGTGAAGATTTTTCTGTGGGCCTGGTACAGAGGGGGAAGACGGGGAAGGCGGGGGGTGAGAGCAGCTCCGTGGATCTGAGAATAAGGAAGGAGAAATGTAAAAGAATAATGGGAAATTGTTTTGGGATTTTCCTAGCAACATAAATTGAGCAGTAGAACCGGTAGAGCAGAAAGGAAGACAGGAGTGAGTATCCCAAAAAGCCTGTGAGGGACTTTAAATTCTTAGTAACCTGTTTTCAGTGATGACAAAGAAACTTTAAAGGCCATTTTCATTACATCTTCGATAGGGGTCTGAGGGTTCTCCTAAGCTGGTTTGAGCTTTGGGTTAGGTGGTAAGAGGATCTGGTGGGACCCGGTGTGGGCACTGACAGGAAAAGAGAGAAGTGAGTGGGTGGATGGGTACCTCAGTACCTGCTACCTCAGCAAGGGGGCAATGCTCTGAGAACCGGCAGAGGTTTCGGTTTTTGATCTAGTAATTGGAGAAGAGAAATCAGGTTTGCTGAGGTGGGACTGACAGCAGAGAGTATGGAGCAGAAGGCTGAGTTTGAGGAACTATTGGAGAAGCATAGTTCAGGATGTGAGAGAAAGAGGAAAAAGGCCTTCACATAGGGGAATTTCCTTTCACCCTTTTGAGCACTTGCAGAAGTTAAAAAGGTCACACAGAATTTGAGGATCTAGAGACTCCTCTGGGGGCCATCAGTTTGGGTTGTCTAAGTGGTAATATGGCCAATGCTGTGTACTGAATTTGATGAGGATTTTGGGTTCCACCAGGCAGCCCCTGTATGCTCAAATCCCCATGACTTACAGAAGAAATCGGCTTTTCCCCCACACAGCCATGGCGGTTTGTGGCTTTGATAGTCTGCCGGGCAAACATACTAATATAGGCTAGCCTACCTGCATCTGGCTTGCCTGTCCCTACAGCCATAATGTTTGTTTCCATTATCTATGGTACGGAAAGGATTTAATGGAATTTTAATGGGATCCTCTTCATCAGGGATATTCTAATAGGAAAGACCTATAGCCAGCTGACAAATGTCTGGGTGGAGAGATGGCCACCAGGTCCCTAAGGTGGCTGTATGCAAGATAGACCATACTTCTTGTCTAGTAGGATTTGTGATCAGCCATCGCTGCTGAAGGGGCTGATTAGCGTTAGGACTACGGGTGGCCAAGGAGAGAGTCTATAGCCTTACCCACGTGGCGAATATGCAATTTGACAGGGTTAACAGTCTTTTCCAGTTTCCAGCCAGAGTCTGGACATGGCACAGGCTTGAGATGAGAGGCATGGATGCAGGAAGTGATTCCCTCTACTTTTACTGCTGTAGGTGCTATAAGTAGCACCTGGAATGTTCCTTTCCAGTGGGGTTCCAGGGATGACACCTGATGTCATCTTATTCAGAGGAAGTCTCTTTCTTGATATCAACGTGGATTCCCCTCGTCCCCAGGTTGGAAGCCAGTAGCCACCTGTTTCCACAGGTATAGCTGAGTTCTTAAAAGAGATTTAAGTCTGTCAAGCAAGGGTGTGTGGAAGGGATCCTTAGGTCTTAGAGTCGGGGTTAGGTCTCTTAGTGGAGGAGGGGCCCCATAGAGAATTTCATAGGGGGTGAGGTTACACAAAGAAACAAAGGGAGTATTTCTTGCATGAAACAGTGCATAAGGCAGGAGCATAGTCTAATCTTTTATGCCGGTCTCTAAGCTTAATTTCGTTAAGGTCTCTTTAATGGTTCTATTTATTTTTTTTATGTGTCCTGAGCTCTGGGGTCTATAAGCGCAATGTAAATTCCAATTAATCCCTAGGGTCCTTTCTAACCCCTGATTTTCCTGGCCCATGAAGGCTGTTCAATTATCAGACCATGTTACATTAGGCAGGCCGTGTCTTTGATAAATATCTTTCAGGAACTTCTTGACCACAATTTGTGCCGGTTTTCTTTTATTTTTTTGGTGGGAAAGGCTTCAATCCATCCTGAAAATTTATCTACAAAGACTAGGGGATATTTAAGTCCATACCTTGCTGGCTTAATTTCAGAAACGTCCACTTCCCAGATTTGTCCTGGTCTGGTTCCTCATAGGTGCTTTCCTGCAGGAAGCTTGGAAGGGTAAACATTAACCAATTGACAGAACTGACAGGCTTTTGTTAACCATTCAATTATTTCCTTTCACTGTGAGTGAGTTAGTCTAAAACTCTGTTCTTGATCCTACAGTAATGCCTGCAGTTTTTTTGAACCAAGTTGATTGAGTTGATGTACATTTTGAACATAGTGTAGGGCTTTCTGAAATTCCAGGCTGGGCTCACTGAAGTTGAGGAGTTCATTGTCAGTGTTCTTAGATGTTATCAAAAGCTTGCTGGTGCTCAAGGGTCCATTGGAATTGGGCATTCTCATTTAACAGCAGGTATAAAGGAGCAGCTAAGAACACAAACCCAGGTCCATAACCTGCTAAAGCCATCAGTCCCAAGAAACTCTCTATGTTGTCTCCTGTTAAATGGGGGTGGTATCTGCACAACGGTTTGTTTCCTGGGCTCAGTGAGCCATCATTTACCGTGCCTAAGGCAATACCCCAGGAAGATTACTTCTTGCTGGCAAATTTGGGCCTTTTTGTCCGAAGCTCTCTACCTGAGTTGAGCAAGCTCAGATAATAGTGCTTGGGTCTCAGACTCACAGTTTTCTTTGGTGTTGGCTGCCAGTAGCTGGACATCCACATATTGAAGCAGAATGACTTCGGGTTGCATAGTTCTAAAGTTGTTGAAATGTCTGTGAAGGGCTTCATCAAAGAGAGTGGGGGAGTTTTTGAACTCCTGTGGGAGTCTAGTCCAAGTTAGTTGAAAAGACGTTCTGGTTTCTGGGTCTACCTACTCGAAAGCAAACAGCAACTGACTATCTTTATGCAGAGGCAAGCAAAAGAAAGCATCTTTTAAGTACAGAACAGTATACCATTTACACTCAGCCACAGCAAAGAGGTTATTGGGGGTCCAGCATGCTGGGGCTCAGAGCTCATTTGAATAGAGCAGAGAGCCTGAGAACAGCTTTAACAGAACTTATATACTTTTCTTGGAGAGGGCAGAAAGGGAAATTTATTGATGGGTCAGGGCGAGTGTGCTGTTTGCGTGCACCCGGGTGAGGGAGTATATTCTGCAGTTTGGGCATTTGGGGACAGCACATTCTGGGAACAAAATTAGCAAACAGTTCTCAAAATTTCAACAGTGGTTTGTTAAGCATACAGAAAAACAGGAAGTGACAAGTGCCTATTTAATTAACCTTTCACCTAAGCAAAATGGAAAGTGAGCATGGATTACTAAAACAACCATGTCCAGGTTGCCTAATGCTCTCAAATGTCAATCCTATTGGAGGCAACATATGTCTTTCTTCCTAAGATTATATATTTAACCTCAACCATGTTGAAAATGTCTAACCCTATTTCATTATACTTTGCCTGATTTCCTAATGTCTCTATTGATATCTGCTTTCCTACATATTTTCCCCAGTTCATCATTGTGACTGACTCTTCATATGTGCTCATATTTACGTTCACTATCTACCCAAAACCCTATTGCTAATGAAACTTTTGTCCAAATCCTATATTCACTCTTTTTTCTGAACCTACTGACTACCTTCCTAATCCTGCCGACTATTCCTTTTTGACTTAATGTTCTCTAGGACATTTAATCATCCAAGGTACAAGGTCCTCTGCCATTGCACATCGATTTATCTGAGATATCTGTGCAGAACATAATTCAAAGCTAAGTATCTCACTAAAGGGCCCAATGCCCTTCTGGTCTTCAAATCGTACATAGATTTCAGGTTTCATACTTATATTTCACCTATATATTCTTGTGAATATCGCAGGTTCCCAATACCATTATTCATCCTGCAGAATGTTTCCTAACCCAAATAGAATATGTTATTAACCCTAACCATACACTGTTCCCTCAATCTAACTTCACAAAAGAGCAGGGACAGAGTTGGTCTTACAATACACGAATGTAGGGGATCTTCCACCTGTTGAGAATCTCAAAGTTTGATGCAGAAATGATCCCTAGAGAAGATGTAGCAGCTATGAAGAATCTGAGAGAGCAAAAGTCATCTTCCATGGCAAACCACCTGTTCAGGATGAAGTGATGTGTCTGAATCAGCCTCTCTCCTACTGATATAAAGAAGATGGACCAAACCAACCCTGTGTGGAGAGCTTCTCCTGGGTGTCTATGGTTGATATACCATTCTAACTTCTGAAAGTGTCACAGAAAGTAGGGGCAGCCTCCATCTCAAGGGACCCTTGGAAAGAAGTGTTAGGACAAAGTGGTTGCCAAGGCAGTGACCTCATTCCCTTCCTGTTGGAATTGACCTACCTCACTTCTTTGGTGATGTAACTCTCTGAACTTGGGATCCAGGAAGCCAGGCACTCAGAGCCAGTCCCAGTCGCATTTCCAGTCGACTTACTTGTTTGGATTTACCAAGGAGAGAGTCTGTCTCTCTTGGTACCTAATGGTTTGATGATGACAAAATGCAAGTAGAGCTCTGAAGATGGGCCTTTAATGAGAAAGCAGGTAGTGGTCAGCACAGGCTCCATACAACTTCACAGAGATGGACAAGGAGACCAGACCTGAGACAGGACAGGCCATTTTGGGGGAACATAGTATGGCCCACCTGTTAGAGGACACTCTGGATAGTTACAGACTTACTTGGGGGAAGGAGGTGACTTTTGGAGTGTGGGTGTGAGTTTGTGGTTTTGTCTCATGTTCTGAGAATAGGTAGGAAAGGCAGTTTGTTTGGTTTAGAGTGGACTGTTTCTAGAAAGTCCTTTGACAAGGCGAGTGTGTTTCTGTCTATGTATCCCACTGTGTCCTTGGTTGTACACATTAGAAAACAGAATGGATTAATGGATGTATCCTGTCTAGTAGAAAGCTTCCCAGCATTCATCCTGCCCATTTTAGGAAAGGACTGCTGGTTGCTTTTCGATGGGCAACACCTACTATCTTCCTAAGTTACTGTTTTCTTTCTGAATTCTGGCCACTCTCCAGAATAGGCTCATGGTTTTTTGTCCAAGATATGTACCACCTCCAAGCTCTGTGAGATGGCCATGTACTGGATAGCTGAAGGGAATTGTAAGCATCTCAGAAAACTCAGATATCAGTGTGACCAAGAAAGTCTCAGTGGAGAAACCCTGCATTGGGATTTGCTGATTTATTGTTCTGTTACCCTGAAGTCAGGAAGGTCTTTGCCTCAGGCCACCCTTTGTGAATTTTGAAGAAAACAGTTTTAAAATGGAAGTGAATGGGCTTCACCTGTGGCTCTTTGCTTAACTGCTTTGGAAAAGTATGTGTCTGAATCAGCCTTGTGGCTCTGTTTGAGGCTGTGGCTTAGATTATCAGCGACTGATGAATCTAAAGAAAGATCCAATGTGTGCATTCAAAACCAAAATGGCAAAAAGATCAGTCATTGAGCATGAAGTCTCTCGCCTTCCTCTGTAAGTTTCCTGACCTCCACCAAGTGAGAATAGGGATCCTTTGGGTCAAATGAGTTCTTTGAAGCTCTGCAAAGTTACTGTGGTTTAATAATTACTCCAAATCACATAAGGAATCTATACCTGACAGTCAGTAGGCCTCAAATTGGAGAAGCAGTGCAGTATTAAAGGAAGAACTATGTGATCAATCCTGGTTCACAGGAAGGGTGTTCAGGCCATCCTGAGGTTAGGCAAATGAGGGGCAAGGGAGCTTATTTTGGACACTCTCTTGGGCTGCGCCATTCATGGAAACCTCTAGCCAAAGGGTATAATGAGTGTATATATGTAAGAAGATGAGTGCCATGTGAGAGTGTTTTGGTTTTAATTGTGGTCATTTGTGTGGCGGTTGGAAGAGATGACTGGGTCCACCTGGTCTTGAACACTGGTGTGATTCTCCTCAGAGACTGAGTTCTGAAACTGACCTCAGAGAAGTAATTGCTTTGGAAAGAGATGTGTCTTAATCAGGCTCTTGGCCCTGTGTGAGGCTGTGGCTTAGATTATCAGCAACAGACGGATCAAAAAAAATGATCCCATGTGTGCATCCAAAACCAATATAGCCAAAAGAGCAGTCATTGTGAATGAAGTCTCTCACCTTCCACTGTAAGGTTCTGAAACAATAAAAGAAATTGAAATTGAAATGTAAAGAACCAGGTTTTGTAAAGTTTCCAAGCTGCACTCAGAACCTGAAATTCCTGTGGCAGTTAAGACAATTCCTGGAACTGCCCATTAGATGTGTGTTGAAATCTTCCCTGACCACCTAGTTACTTAACAACCCCTTCCCAGAAGCCGTGCATCTCACCACGTATTCATCTCAGAGCTTCAACCAATCAGTTTAAATGTATACCCCTTCTCAGGGTTGACCAATCACCCCCTGCCCCAACTTTTCCCGCCAATGAATGTGCTAATCATGTTTTAGAGTTGTTACTTGATTTTCCCGTGGTACATGATGATTTCCTAAAGGAGGCTATGATGTATGTAAAGTCCCTGAGCTCTCTAAAGAATGTATATAAACGCTGCTCAAGTTGTTCTCGGGGCTCTTTGTTCTTTGCTCCTCTGAAGGGAGCTCTGAGCCCTAGCATTCTGGACCCCCAATAAACCCTTTGCTGATGCATGAGAAAGCCTCTTTGTTGTCTTTTCCTTTGACGTTCGCAGCACCTTTTCATCTGGAGGCCCCAGGTGAGATATCCGGCAGCGGTGGACGGAAGACCTCAAGGGACTCCTCTTGGGGTAAGTAAGGCGCCTCTTTCTGGTTTCGGGTTTCAGGCTAGGGCGTGGCAAAGTGGCTGTTGGTGAAGAGCATTAGCTCTCTCCTATGGGGTGACAGACGTGTCACAGAGCCAAGGTCACGTCCCTGAGGGACACTCCGGAGGACTAGGGAATTCAAGGAATAGTAGTTTCCTCAACTCGGTTATGTTTTGCTTCAGGATTCAATTTGCCAGCCCATCAGGTTTTGCCGGTAACTCAGTTTTGGTCATTGTTCTGAACTCATGTTGAGTTTACTGTCTGTCTTTATTGTCTAACCCATTGCCAGTTACTCAGTTCTAATCTTTGTGTTGGACTCATGTTAAACGTTTACTGTTTGTCTTTGTCTGTGTTGTGTTTGTGTCTTCACTGTCCCTGTTTGAGTAACTCCCATTATGGGACGAAGCACTTCCTCTTCTCTGTCCCTGACCCTTGATCATTGGACTGATGTCCACTCAAGGGCCCAGAATCTTTCTTTTTCAGTAAAACACTGTACCTGGCAGACTCTCTGTGCTTCAGAATGGCCCATCCTTGAATTCGGATGTCCCCAGAAGAATCCTTCCACTTTCCTCTTATCTGAAAATTCAGAGATATTGTCATTCAGCCGGGGCCACGTGGCCAACCAGATCAACAGCCATATACCCCTTTCCCCACATTCCTATCATTCAAACTTTCCGTTCCTCTCCCTCTTCCTTCCATTCTCCCTGAGTCACAAGACTGGACACTCCACCCCCTCCTTATCGTCTACTCTTCCTCCCCAACCACCAACACAGTTCCTGATGATCCTCCCACCGCTGACTCAGCCTCTCCACTGCTAGAGGCAATTGGGCCAGACCCAAGCCCTCCAGGGGACTTCCCCGCAGCAGCAGCAACCCCTCCTCTCCTGAAGGAAGCTGGGCAACCTAAAGGAACCCACCGGCGACGGATAATAGAAAACTCAGAAGCCCCTGTGATGCTCTCTCTCCATTCCTATGGGCCCATGAACCGACCCAACTGGGACTCCAACACCTTTGAAGGTGGGAAGCATCTGTCCACATATCTCCAGGCTCTAATAGCGGGTCTCTGAGTGGCCGCCAGAGAGCCGACCAATTTGGCCAATGTAAGAGAGATTATCCAAGGGCCTAATGAGTCTCCCTCTATGTTTCTGGAGAGAATTAAGGAAGCATATAGAAAATGTACTCCTTTTGATCCTCAGGCAGATGACCAAAAGGCATTTGTTACAATGGCCTTTATTGAGCAGGCTGCCCAAGATATTAAGAGAAAGTTACAATGTCTAGATGCGTTACAAAATACGACCTTAAGAGATTTAGACAGAGAAGCTGAAATAGTATATTATAAGATATATATTATAAGTATATAGTATAAGTATATAAGTATATTATAAGAGAGAAACTGAGGAGGAGAGGGAACAGAGGAGAGAGAAGGAAAGGGAACAAAAGGAGGATGAAAGGAGCAAAAGGCAGACAAAAGCATTGGCTAAGGTTTTCTTCACAGCAGCAAATACGCCAGAAATTAAAAAGCAGGGAGTCAGAAAGGGATACTTGGGCCCACGCCAAAGGCTGTCCCTGGCCTCAGATCAATGTACCTACTGTAGAGAAAAAGAACACTGAGTCAAAGAGTGCCCCAAAAAGAAGAAGCCACGCAGCCCGCCATGCTGACTCTAGAAGAGGACTTGGAATGTCAGGGCTCAGATCCCCTCCCCAAGCTCAGGGTAACATTTGAAGTGGAGGGGACTCCAGTGAACTTTGAAGTGGATACAGGAGCAGTATACTCAGCCCTTAAGGCTTCACTGGGCCCCATATCAAATAAATGGTCTCTAGTTCAAGGGGCTAATGGCACTACATATCGGGCTTGGACAACTAAGAGGATTATGGAAGTAGGAAAATGAAAAGTCCACCACTCTTTCCTAGTAATCCAAGAATGCCCAGCCCCATTGATGCACAGGGATCTGCTTACCAAACTCGGGGATAGAGTAACTTTTAACGCTGATGGTCCCCAAGTGGATGTTCTAAAGCCTTCAGTAAAAACTCCCATAGTCAGAGAATTGACTATGTATGTAGAAGATGAACATCAACACTTCGTGCCCCCTAGGACTGATCAAAGAGGCAAACTACAACAGAAATGGATAAAAGATTATCCTAATGCCTGGGCAGAAACTGCTGGGTTAGGTCTAGCCGTAAAACAACCTCCAATAGTAGTAGAATTAAAAGCCTCGGCCTCTCCAATCAGTGTTAAACAATATCCTCTAAGCAAAGAAGCTAAGGATGGGATAAGTCCCCATATTCAGAAATAATTGGCCATTGGGGTCCTAAGGCCCTGTCAATCAGCATGGAATACCCCCCTGCTACCAGTAAGAAAGCCAGGAACTAGGGACTACAGTCCTGTTCAAGACCTAAGAGAGATCAACAACAGAGTGCAGGACATTCACCCCACAGTACCCAATCCATATAATTTGCTTAGCACTCTGAATCTGGAGCGGGAATGGTACACTGTGCTGGACTTAAAAGATGCTTACTTCTGCTTGCCTCTACATAAGGACAGTCAGTTGCTGTTTGCTTTCGAGTGGATAGACCCAGAAACTGGAACATCTGGCCAACTAACCTAGACTAGACTCCCACAGGGGTTCAAACCCCCCCACACTCTCTTTGATGAAGCCCTCCACAGGGACATAAACGACTTCAGAACTGCACACCCCGAAGTCACCCTACTCCAATATGTGGATGATCTGCTACTGGCAGCGGACACCACGGAGAACTATAAGTCTGGGACCCAAGCACTATTATCCGAGCTTGCTCGGCTTGGATATAGGGCTTCTGCCAAAAGGCCCAAATTTGTCAGCAAGAAGTAATCTTCCTGGGTTATTCTCTTAGGGGTGGCAAATGATGGCTCACTGAGAACAGAAAACAAACCATTGTGCAGATACCACCCCCATCTAATAAGAGACAACTCAGAGAGTTTCTTGGGACTGCTGCCTTTTGCAGGTGATGGATTCCTGGGTTCACCTCTCTGGCTGCCCCTTTATACCCGCTGATAAAGTGTAATGCCCAATTCCAATGGACCCCTGAGCACCAACAAGCTTTTGATAATGTCAAAAAAAGTGCTGCTATCTGCTCCGGCCTTAGCACTCCCAGATATAGATAAACCCTTCACTCTCTACATCGAGAAAAAGAAAGGAATAGCATGGGGAGTGTTCACTTAGAATTTGGGACTTTGGAAAAGGTCGGTAGCATTCTTATCAAAAAAACTGGACCCAGTGGCTACTGGGTGGTCCCGTTGCTTAAGAGCTATAGCAGTGGCAGCGCTTCTAATAAAAGATGCTCATTAATGAACGTTGGGACAGAAGCTATCCATGATAGCCCCCCATGCCCTGGAGAGCATCATCTGTCAACCTCCAGAGAGGTGGCTATCAAACTCCAGAATAAACCACTACCAGAGCCTCTGGATTAGCAAAGACAGAATAACTCTTGGACCTTCTGCTCCACTCAACCTGGCTGCCAGAAGAATCATCAGGACCTGTCGCTCATGAGTGTCAACACATACTGCAGAGGAAACCAGTATAGGACGAGACTTGAAAAATCCAGCCACTGCCTCACCCTGAAGTCGTATGGTTTACGAAAGAGAGCAGCTTCCTCCAAGATGGTATGTGGCGGGCTGGAGCAGCAGTAGTTAGCAAAACTAATGTCATCTGATCCTCTGGTCTCCCAGAAGAGACATAAGTCCAAAAGGCAGAACTGATTGCCCTTACGAAAGCATTGGAACTAGCAACAGGCAAAAGGGCCACCATTACACTGATAGCCGCTATGCATTTGGCAATGCTAATGTGCACAGGGCTATTTACCAGCAAAGGGGGATATTAACCTCCACTGGGAAAAAAAATAAAGAACAAAGTTGAGATTCTCCACCTTCTCTCAGCAGGGCAGGGCACTAAGGAACTAGCTATAGTGCACTGTCCAGGGCACCAGAAGGGAAACGACCTCGTCGCAGTTAAAAACAGAAGGGCAGATGAGGAAGCTTAATTGGCAGCCCTAAACGGAGTGACTCTGTTAACTTTTTCCACACCAGGGGGATCAACATTCAGGAAACTTGGCCACACTGGAACATTCAGGCAACTTATCATGTGAGGAGACAGATACAGAACTCTGGGACCCTACAGAGCCAAGTTTAAAATTTCAAAAAGCCCACCTTTATGTCAAAGATGTACACTAGCTCACCCACTTAAGCTCAAAGAAGTTATAGGCTCTCTTAAAGGACCGAAGAAAGGATTTATTAATGACTGACTCACAGAGGAAAGAAATAGCTTAGCAGGTGACTAGAGCTTGTCAAGTCTGCCAATTAGTTAATGCTTACCCATCCAAGCTTCCTGCAGGGAAGCGCTTACGAGGAACCAGACCAGGACAATTCTGGGAAGTGGACTTTTCCTGAAATTAAGCCAGGAAGGTATGGACTTAAATATCCCCTAGTCTTTGTAGATACTCTTTCATGATTGGTTGAAGCCTTCCCCATGAAGAAAGAAACGGCTAAGACGGTGCTCAAAAAGATTCTAGAAGACATTTTTCCAAGGTTCGGCCTGCCTAAGGTAATAGGGTCCAATAATGGACCGGCATTCGTTGCCCAGGTAAGTCAGGGATTCACCAGGACCCTGAAGATTAATTGGAAGTTACATTGTGCTTATAGACCCCAGAGCTCAGGACAGGTAGAAAGGATGATTAGAACCATCAAAGAGACTTTAAAGAAATTAAGCTTGAAGACCGGCATAAAAAATTGGACTATGCTCCTACCTTAAGCACTGTTTCGTGCAAGAAGTACACCCTCTTCCTCTTTGTGTAAACTCACCACTTATGAAATTCTCTATGGTGCCCCTCCTCCAGTAAGGGACCTAACCCCAACTCTGAGACTTAATTATTCCTTTCACACCCCCTTGCTTGACAGACTTAAAGCCCATGAACAAACACAGCACCCAGCAATACCTGTGGAAACAGTTGGCCACTGCTTATCAGCCTGGAGACGAGGGAACCCCACATCGATATCAAGTGGGAGTCTTCGTCTATGTGAGACGGCATCAGGTATCATCCCTGGATCGCTGCTGGAAAGGACCATACCAGGTGCTGCTTATAACACCTACAGTGGTGAAAGTGGATGGAATCACTTCCTGGATCCGTGCCACCCATCTCAAGCCTGCGCCCTGTCCAGCATCCGGCTGGAAACTAGAACAGACTGGTAACCCTCTCAAGTTGCGTGTCCGTTGTGTGGGTAGGGCTATGGATTCTTCCCCTGACCACCAGCAGTCCTAATCACCATCAGCCTGTTCAGCAACAATGGCAGCTATAAATCCTACTGGGGAAGTAGTGTGGTCTATTTCACATACAGCCCTCTTATGGACTTGGTGGCCATCTCTCTACCTGGACATTTGTCAGCTTGCCATAGGCCTCTCTGACTAGGATCTCCCTGACATAGAGGACTCCACACATATCCCACTCAAACCCAAACCATGGCAACATAGACCACCTTACCCCATGAATTATGGATATCATCTTCCCCAGCTCAGGTGTAAACTAGCCAGTCTTGATTTTTATGTGTGCCCAGCTGATTTCTGAAGTCGCAAACAGGCCCAAACCTATGGAGGACCCAGTGACATTTATTTTAGATCTTGGGGTTGTGAACAAACGGGAGCTACATAGTTGAAACCAAACTCCCCAGACAGTATCATTCAGGTTGGAAAAAATGACACCTGGATTGATCCCAAGAAATGTGCCGCTAGCCAAGTTGTGTCAAAAACTCGCTGTGGAAAGAATAGTCTATGTTACCCCCTCAATATAACTTTCACTTCCAAAGGAAGGGGCTACCTCAGAACAACATGGTCTATGGAAAATACGTGGGAAATGCGATTCTATATTTATGGCCCTCGTTATAACGTTGGTCACTGGTTCACCATCCTGCTTAAAAAGGAGGAAAATCCCACAGCAATAGGGCCCAATCCCCTCAAGCCAGGAATTAAGCCTCCAAAACCTCCCATGCCTAGATCTACCAGAACCCCTCTACCATCTCATACTTCCCAGTTTCCATCTTTGCCTACTTCCCCAGTCCAGAGTACAGTTGACTCCTGCCCCTGGGAACTAATTAAAGGAACCTTAATTGTACTGAACTCCACACAGTCAGAACTCCTTGCATTTCAACCCATGTATTTGACAGCTTTGTAAATTATTGTGTAATGGTGCAGATACTCCCCAGGGTTCTTTATTATGATGCAGAATCATTTTAAGGTCTACTAGGGGGACAAACAACCTGATTTTGCTGTCATCCAGTGTCCCTTACTCTAGCTATCCTATTGAGGATAGGAGCTGCTGCAGAAGTGGGTACGGGAACAGCTGCTATCATCCATGGGTCACAACAAATGGCCTGATTAGAAACAGCAATAGATCAAGACTGGAAGACATTAGAGACCTCCATCACAGTGCTGTAGGAATCCTTAAACTCTCTCTCTCTGAAGTTGTTTTACAGAACAGGCGAGGATTAGACCTCCTCTTCATGAGGGAGCAGGGCCTCTGTGCTGCACTGAGAGAAGAATGTTGTTTTTATGCTGACCATACTGGAGTTGTAAGAGAATCCATGAGTAAATTGAGAAAATGCCTTGAAGAGCGCCAGAGAGAAAGGGAGATTCAACAAGGGTGGTTTGAGTCATGGTTTACCCAGTCCCCCTCGTTAACTACACTCCTATCAGGCTTAGCTTGACCCCTGATCATCCTTATGGTGTTGCTAACTGTGGGACCTTGTTTGCTTAACCGCTTAGTTTCCTTTCTCCAGGCTCAAATTGGGCAGGAAAAACTCATGGTAATCCGACAGAAATACGCTCCACTGGCAGAAATAGAGTGTGAGACCCCGCAATAATTATGATTCATTACTTTTAAGATTAAATGTAGTAAGAAAAAGGAGTGGGAAATGAAAGAATAAAAGAAATTAAAATTGAAACATAAAGAACCAGGTTTTGTAAAGTTTCCAAGCTGCACTCAGAACCTGAAATTCCTGTGGCAGTTAAGACAATTCCCGGAACTGCCAATTAGATGTGTGTTGAAATCTTCCCTGACCACCTAGTTACTAAACAACCCCTTCCCAGAAACCGTGCAGCTCATCACGTATACATCTCAGGGCTTCAACCAATCAGTTTAAACGTATACCCCTTCTCAGGGCTAACCAATCACCCCCTGTCCGACCTCTTCCTGCCAATGAATGTGCTAATCATGTTTTTGGGTTGTTACTTGATTTTCCCGTGGTATGTTGATTTGCTAAAGGAGGCTATGATGTATGCAAAGTCCCTGCCCTCTCTAAAGAATGTAAATAAACTCTGCTCAAGTTGTTCTTGGGGCCCTTTGTTCTTTGCTCCTCTGAAGTTAGCTCTGAGCCCCAGCATGCTGGACGCCCAATAAACCCTTTGCTGTGGCATGAGACAGTCTCTTGGTGGACTTTTCCTCCGACTTTTGACCGACCTTTTTACCTATGAAGGACCTGAGAGAGCAAAAGTCAAATCCATGTCAACTTCCATGTCAAACAACCTGGTCAGAATGAAGGAATGTGTCTGAATCAGCCTCTCTCTTCTTAATGTAGATTAAATGGACCAAACCAGGCCTGTGTACAGAGCTGTTCCCGGATGCCTATGGTTGATATACCATTCAAACTCGTGAAAGTGTCACGGGAAGTAGGGACAGCCTCCATCTCATGGGACCATTGGAAGCAACTGTTAGGACAAAGTGGTTTTCCATTGCAGTGACCTCATTCAGTTCCTGAAGGAAGTGACCTACAACACTTCCTTGGTGATGGAACTCTCTGAACTTGGGATCCAGGAAGCCATGCACCCAGAGCAAGTCTTAGTTTCAGTCCCAGTGGTCTCAATTGTTTGAATTTACCAAAGACAGAGTCAGTGTTTCTTGGTACCTACTTATGTGATGATGGCCAAATTTCAGGAGAGCTCTGAAGAGCGGCTTTTTCTGAGAAAGCAGGTAGTGGCTCAACCATGGCTCCTGACAACTTCAAAAAGTTTGCAAAGAAGACCAGATCTGAGATAGGACAGGCCATTTCGTGGGAACATAGTATGGCCCACCAGTCAGAGGACACTCAGGATAGTCACAGTCATACTTGGGGGAAGGAGGTGCCGTTGTGGGTGTCGGTGTGAGATTGTGGTTTTGTCTCATGTAGGTTTGGACTGGAAAGTTTCTAGAAAGTCGTTTGACAACACGAGTGTTTCTATGTCTGTGTATCCCACTGTATCCGTGGTTGTAGACATTTGAAATGCGAATGCATCAATAGTTGTGTCCTGTCTAGTATAAAGCTCCCCAGCATTCTTCTCACCCAATTTAAGAATGGAGTGTGGCTTGCCTAATGGAAGGTGAACAGCTACTATCTTCCTAAGTTCCTCTTTTCTTCCTGAATACTGGCCACTCTCCAGAGTATCCTCATGGTTTTGTTTCCAAGATATGTACCACGTCCAAGCTCTGTTACATGGCCATGTACTGGATAGCTGAAGGGAATGGGAGCATCTCAGAAAACTCAGATATCAGTGTGACCAGTAAAGTCTCAGTGGAGAAACCCTGCTTTGGGCCATTTGCTTACTTATGTTTCTATTACCCTGAATGTCAGGAAGGTCTTTGCCTCAGGCCAACCCTTTGTGAAGCCTGAAGAAAACAGTTTTCAAATGGAAATGAATGGGCATCACCTGTGGCTCTTTGCTTAATTGCTTTGGAAAGGGATGTGTCTGGAACAGCCACTTGGCCCGGTGTGGTGGCAGTGGCTTAGATTCTCAGCACCTGATGGATCTAAAGAAAGTTTCCAAGTGTGCATCCAAAACCAAAATGGCCAAAAGTGCAGTCATTGTGGATGAAGTCTCTCACTTTCCTCTGTAAGCTTCCTGAGCTAAATCAAGTGAGAATAGGGATCATTTGGGTCAAATCATTTCTTCAAATCCCTGCAGAGGCTAGCCGATAGGGGCTTGGGTTTTCTATGATACCAATTCACATAAAGAATCTATACCAGACAGTCATTAGTCCTCAAATTGGAGAAGCAGATCAGATATAGGGCAGGCCTATTTGATCACTCTTTGTTCACAGCAAGGGTGTCCAGGCCACCCTTACTTTAGGCACATGAGGGACAAGGGTGCTTATTTTGAACAGTGTATTGGGCTGTGCCCTTCATGGAAACCTCCAGCCAGAGTTTATGATGAATGTCTATGTGGAAGAAGATGAGGAGCATGTGGGAGTGTTTTAGTTTTAATTGTGGTCATTTGTGTGGTGGTTGTAAGAGATGCCTGGGTCCACCTGGGCTTGAACTCTGGTGTGATTCTTCTTAGAGAATGCGTTATGGAACTGACTTCAGAGAAGTATTGCCATGAATTGTGTTGGGATTTTAGGAGGCCACACATGAGAGTCGCCCTTGGACACTGAGATCTAAGCCCAGAGTGGCTTTCCACAGAGCACTGGGAATCTCAGCCAGGATATCACATGATTTTATTCTGACAGATTTGGAAGCCATAGTTGAGAGTCAAAACACACATGGACCTTACATTGTACACCTCAATGGGGCTGGCTTCATGTGACCTTTTGGCCAGTCTTTGGGAACCCTTGCCTGTGAGAGTTCTCTAGATTATTCATTGAAATGTGCTTCCTCTAAATTTAATGGTTCCTTAATGAATTCAAACCCACAGTTTCTCCAACTTCATCTTTGAAAATGGCTAGATAAATACCATGAAATTTTTGAACTTCCCATGGCCACCTGCCACTGGAGAACCTTTGGATGTACAGTTGCTGATCCTGAGTGTACCAGACAGTGCCTTGATTGACTGGGTTTTATGAAAATGGTGTAGAACAGAGATGCCAGTATGTTGGGGCCTGCTGAGTAGTGGGCCAAAAGCTGTTGTGTGCAGGTGTGTGATAAAACATCTGTGGTCGGGACATGTGATTCTGCCATTGACATCCAAATGACTTGTGGCTGACATGTTACAGACAGGAATCACTTATACGTCTGAAACCTCTCCATAAAAGGCATTTTGTTATATGGAGACGTTTCAGGGCAATGTTCAGAATCATGTTGCTATGGTCAAAGGGTCAAGCTATGTGGGATAGAAGCCTGGTTGGTGCATTCTCCTGCAGACCCGGACCCACCACACGTGACAGGACTCTCTCCAGCACTGTGTACCAGTTGAACTCATTGTATTTCATGAAGCAAATACCAAACTCCCAGTGCAGTAGAAAGAAACACCATGAAAATTGGAGGATGACCAAATGGCTTCACAATCCACATGCGGAGACACTTAGCTTTCAGTGGCCATAGTTTACCTACAGAGAGAAGTCAGCACTGCTGCCTCATGTTCTTTGAAAAAATTGAAACAATGTTTTCCAGGTCTCATAGATGTAGACCCAGCTTTGATGGTCTCATTTGAATGGAAGCTAAAGCTTCTGACAACAACATATATGTCGAGTGCGCATCGTCAAAGGCATTTTCTCAAGAAGTCTTTAGTCCGGCAGAGCTCCAGGTTTGTGTAGTGTTTACCTTTTAGACCAGGTCGCAAGAAAAGACCACTGACTCCAATTAAAATCAGATTAAAGCAAGCTTATTATTTCCACCACCCTGGCTGCCTCTCCCTCCCAAAACGTCGGGAACAGAAGAGCAGCCCAGCTTTATAGCCCAGAAAGTTACACAAAAGTGGGGTTAAAAATAACAGAATTCTGACAAGCATCACACTAATGGTAGTTTACATTTTTGTTTGCTGGCCCCAACATCAGAATTTATGAGGACCATTAGAGCCTCAGAGAGTGTCGACTGGCCAGGGAAGGCCAATATTTATGAGGTGTCAACAAAGTTTCATAGAGGGCTGTTATCTGGTCAGATAGCCAGGCATGGGTGAGTTCAAGGCACGGGCAGGCATTCCAAGCAGGTTCAGATATTGCTGTAATTTATAGTTAAGCCAAAATTATCTTTTCACGGCTTTGTGGCAAGATGGCTCCCAATTTTAATAAAAGATAAGGTTGGGTCAATCATTCCCCCCTTTTCTAATGTGTTCCGTTCATATATTTGATTGGGTAGGAAGAGCACTGTGGGAATTTTAATCCCTCAGGTAATAGTCTCCCGATTTTCTGAACTCACCCAAAAACACGTCTCCCTGATTTTACCTGACTTAATTAATTACTTATATTGATATTCTATTTATTTTTGTCTCCATTGTTGTAAGAAGAGAGGCGTCACTCATTTAGACTTCTTCTGAGCTGAGAGAGGGTGCCGTGAGGGGGCACCGCCTGAGGGACATTAGTCGCCTTTTAGAAGTCAGTTAGGTTTGAAGTCTGGATTGGGAAGAACAGGTAGTAAAGTCATCTGGGGATGGGTTCTTCTATGAGAGAAACAAAAAAACATGAGTACTTAATAAATGTTGCAGCAGCTGGAACATGTCACTGTATAGAAGTTTCCTCACCAGTCTTAAATATCCCCAGTTATCAGGACTGTCGACTTAATATTTAACTTTTAGTGTTACATTTGTCCCTCCCCATAAGATTCAGTTTAATAATTTAATGTCATCTGATATTGCAAAATACTTTTACTAGTATGACCTCTGTGTCTAATAGAGAAACCTTTAATTCTCTTACTCATTGCTGCATAATCATACTAACAAATACCAAGACTATGTGTTTAGGTTAAGAATATCTGTAGGCCTTAAACTAAAAACTTCTGCCTCTGGCAGATAATCTTGATAGCCTCTTTTTATAGTTATCAGGCATTCCTGTCTGAGAATCCTTCTTTGTAGCCTTTAGTCTTACTTATTTTGGGAGGCTAACATAAAGTGTATACCTTAAAATATTATTATTACTATTATTATATAAAATGCCCAGGAATGGCTGTAATTTGTTTTTAACTGTCTTTTCTAAGTGTTTAAGATGAAGCAGTCAAACTGACTTTTGTTTCTATCTATTGTGAAAAGTCAGCTGAGCTTTTATGGGAGTCATTCCTGGGGAAACTTGAGAGCAGCTTCTCAGTTCTGCTAGTGCCATTTGCGCTAGGTGGGTCCAGGTCTTGTTTGACCATGTGGCTTCCCTCGGAAGCATCAGGGATGTCTCCCTTCTCTGATGACTCTCCTCTTCGTAGCAAATGCACTGATTGGCTTTCTGTTCTCCAGTGGTCTCATTAATCTCCCTGATCAGGAAGTTATGTGGTTCAGAGTTGAAAAGCTCTTTAGAGAAGTCCGCTGTTCCCTGGATACAGACTGACTCAGAGGGCAAGAGCCAAATATTGGTTTTCTTGTCCCTTTTCATATAACTTTAATTTTAAATCCTAATCTTAAACATCCATCAAATAAATTTTAACAGACTTACATTAAGAGTACTGGGCTTTAATGTCTATAATTTAAAATTATTTATCTTTTTATTATTTGGGATCTGTATTATTCTGTCTGTCTTGTAGGTGATAGCTAATTATCTTAAATTAACCAATGTTGTGTTCTTAAAGCAACACTTCTGTAAAACACTAACAGGGAATCTTTATATCACCCATAAGGAAATTACAAAATAAAATTAACAACAGTAAACAAACTTAGTTCGTGTAATAGCTACCCTAAAATTTTTGGCTGAGTTATACATTATATCCTCTGTTTGAGATGCTAGAAATGTTGACAGGAAAAAAAAACTTTTGAAAATATCGTTAAATGAAATAACATCTGACCTACTGCTTTCGTAGTCATTCTCACATAATAAGATGGGACACAGAGCCTTATCTCAGGTAAGGAAGGGCTCTTTATTAATCTTAAGTGTTTTAATTCTAAAGCTAATCTTTGTTTTTTAAATATCATTTTACAAAGTTTACATAAATTGTTTGAGGTCACATGAACATTAGCTAACACCATATGATATAGCATTTAAAACATGAATTAAAAAAAGGCTGAAAGTTTTTAACCTTTACATAGATTAGGCTCTCATTAACTTAAAATACATTTAAATTGTTCCCCAAAATAAAAAGTAACATAAAAGTTTACATATCTTATTGACAACAGGTAAATAAATCCCTATATATATATATATTTTTTTACCATACAACTTCAGAACACCAGCTTGATATAATGCTCTTTTAAAGTTTCTACCTTACAGACTTGTATACCTGGAAGATATGAGCACATTAATAGCATCACAATTGCATTGATTTTTCTACATTAACCAAGTTTAGCTTTTAAAGAAATGGCAGTACAGTGCTCTAAAATAACAGTTCTTATTTAATCAGTTGTTTAATTTTTATGGTTGCTTGCTCCAGAAAAATAAAACTTAATAACCACAATGTTATGGGTAAACTTATGTTTTAAGAAATTTTTGTCTCTTTAACACATGACTGATTTTTACAATCTTATACAGACTTTAGGACAAACTCATACAGACCTTAGTAAATCAATCAGATATCTAACAAAAGTACTCATGAATGAGTAATCCCATATCAAATTTACTTTACTTATTTATCAAAATATTAGACAAATGTATTGAACAGTGTACCATTTTTTGTTGAAGAAAAAGTCCTAGAACCAAGGCATATTAGACCTTTTGTCGGCATTAATATTTTATTAGATTTTTGAACACCTAGAAAAACTTGTAAGGTTAAATTTAAAGACATTTATTTTTATCTGTTTATCCAATTTAAATTGTATCAATTAAATCACTTGAATTAAAGATCTTTGGATCCACGTTTTAAAATTTGTTTTTATGAGTGCTTTTTTTATGAGTGCTCCTTATATGTGTTAATTTGTATAACATATATATGATATAGGGATATATGTATATATAGACATACAACACATAACAAAAGTGTGCACACATAATAATAGTAAAGGCCTTGTAGCTTTTTGCAGTTGAAATCTCCATTGCAATGTTTCAAAAACTCCACTGTTGGTCAAAGATAGAGCTGATCAGAATAACATTAACCTAGGTCTGTAAGATCAAATTCATGAGCTCAAAAAAAGAATACAGAATCTAAGGAAAAAAATAAGAGTCCTAGAAAAAATGACTGCCCAGTAATTAATAAATATCATACAATTTACCTTTTTTCCTGCCTTAGGCCTCAGATCAGTCTCCTCCTGAGCTTGCAGGCTTCTTTCATTAGCATTTCAACAAAAGTCCTGGCTGAGGTCTGAAAGGAGCAGGGAAAAACTGCTATTCTGAGCAGATACCTCAGGCCTAAGGCATTTTAACCATAATTTTGAGGTTCGGAAGTTGAAAATTATGATACAATATTAAGATGAAATTCACAAAATTTTATATCTTTACATCTTGTTTTGTCAACAGATACCATACTATGATTTACTATCCTTGTCCAAATTAATGCACTGGTACACACTGTGATATTTTCTCAGTCTACCCAATTCAAAATTAGTGACAAATAAAACTGAATGTTTGGGAAGTTACTTGCCAACTTGGAAGTAGAGTGTTTTAGTTTTCCATCCTAAGTATTTAAGTTATCTGGCATGAATTATCTGAAATCATAAACTAAACAATTACCTATACCCGACTTTTAACTGCAAGATTGAGCAATGCTACAAAAACCCATCCAGATACCAGATTGTTACAATAAAATATCATCATTTAGACACACATTGAACTAATATCATTCCCAAGAAACAATTTATAATATCAGCACATTATTGCACATGTCTTAAAGGGCCAGAAACAAAGACACAAGACAGACAGAAAGGAGGTCCAGACTATGGCTGACAGACAGAAGCCTTAAAAACAGAGCAGATAAGAGAAAAATTTCCTACACCAGTGGCAGGATAGATGTCCTCACAAGGGGATCAGATGTTTTCACAGAGGGCAACCTGAAATGTAATATCAAGGGTTTCCATGGTGACTTTACTGCATTTAGTGTCCCCTTTTTCTTTTTCTTTTTTTTAAGAAGACAGAGGTGGCATAATCCTTACAGTGCAGGGAACGAAGGAAGGAATTCCTTGAAGCAGCAGGGCTTTGGTAGATGCTGGGAGTCCCTCAGTCCCTCCTTTTACTTATGGGACTAGCTCCTCTGGTTTGGTTCCACCCCAATCTCGCTCCATCTCCTAACATTTCAGTAGTCAGCTCTCAAAAAGTTCCAGGGTCGGGGGGTTATCAAAATTTGTAACTTAAATTTCGGTTTCTGACCTTGAAGTGAATTAATACCTATTTAATAATGAGGACAGGGTTTGAGAAAAATAAAAAGGGAGGTTTGCTGCTTTGCTAACAAAGCAGAAACACAGGGGACTCTGCCCAAAGGTTGTGACTCTCTTGAACTGGAGCAACAAGGGGTTTTAAAGGAGTTTCCATTGTTAACCTGGGAGATACTCTGTTCCTTGGTGGCCAGCAGGCATTGCCCTCTGCAGTGGGTGAGTTCCAGGCTGCCAGCTAGGGGCTTTTCTCATCCTGCTTAACAAAGGGGGGTAAACTTCATCACAGTTTTTTAGAACACAGTCCAAAGGGTGTAAGGCTTACTTGCTTTATTACCCATTTTTACGTCCAATATCCTTAAGTTTTTACCACAGAAATCAGACAACAAAATGCACAAAAACAAACAAACAAAAAACATATAGAACACAAAACAAAACACAAAGAAACAGAAACCTGGTGAAGATACAGAAAAACTGAGGAGCAATGAAATGTCTTGCTGAAGCTCCGGGGTAGGAGCTCCTGCGTGCCCGGCTGCACCTTTCTACCCTTTCAGAGAAATTCCATACAGAACAGAACAGAGGACAGAACAATTCTTGTTACTGTCCTGGACAGGAGTACATGTGAGCCTCCCCAGGCCACCTCTCTGTAATCAGAAGACATCTCCCTTAACCAGATATCAGATGTTATAAAGGCACCACCTACCAATGGAGGCCTCCTCCACCAGGTGCTTGCTAATAGTTTTAGTGTGATGGTTCACTGCAGTGCTCCCTGGACCGAAGGCTCACTCCAAGGCTTTGGAACTTGGCTCTCCAGCCCTGAGCCCTGGAGGAAAGGCCAGCATCAGAATTTCCAGCAGTCTGGTCTTGTGATCTGGTAACGTCATCTCGCTGGGGAACTCCAAAATGTTAGACCAGGATGCAAGAAAAGACCACTGACTCCAATTAAAATCAAATTAAGGCAAGCTTATTAGTTCAACCGACTAGGCTGACTCTCCTTCTCAAAACGGCGGGAAAAAGACAGCATCCCCACCTTTCCTACACCCCAGCTTTATAGCCCAAAAAGTTACACAAAAAGGGAGTATCAGAAAACAGAACTTTGACAAGCATCACACTAACTGTAGTTAACATTTTTTATTTGCTGGCCCCAGCATCAGAAATTATGAGGACCATTAGAGCCTCAGAGAGGGTCGTTGTCTGGCCAGGGAAGGCCAATATTTATGAGGTGTCAGTAAGGTTTCAGAGAGGGCTGTGATCTGGTCAGTAAGACAGGCATGGGTGAGTTCAAGGCATGGGCAGGCATTCCAAGCAGGTTCAGAATTTGCAGTAATTTATAGTAAAGCAAAAATTATCTTTCCATGGCTTTAAGGCAAGATGGCTCCCAATATTAATGAAAGATCAGGTTGAGTGATCACCCCTGTCCCTTCCTTTTGGAAACTCCTCTACCACCTCCAAGGTTGTGAACTCCTGATCATTTTCCATTCCAGATAAGTATTCACAGAATTTCTAACTCTTATCCTCTAATTGTGTCTTACTTGGGGCAAAGGTAATGTCAAAGCATTGTTCTGGATGAGAGTGGGAAGATTATTGTATATCACATATTTGCATACACATTGGATTCATTTTCCAATTTTCCATTTGAAATACTGAATTCCTGACACTAACCCATACCCTACTAGACTCTGACTAATAATCCTAATATGATGGTGAAACATAACCCAAGCAGAATAGAAATACAAGCCGTTCAGAGGAGGCATGGTGTGTAGTTGGAATTGCCTTTTGCATTATATAGTATAGGAGCTATAAATCTAGTCAATTTTTTGTTGAAATAATTCTGCATGTGTTTTTAAAGTCAACAAATATGGGAATCCTGTCTCCCTTTCTCTGTAGCACACGTATTTTTATATGCACATAGAGAATCCTACCTGGTATCACACGTACATACTTGTGAGGTGGCTGAATTGGCAGATACAAATTGTGAGAAGAGATCACTACTCCTAAACGCTGTTTGAACTGAAATTTCAACCTATGGGTGAGCTTCCTAGTTCAATAACATTATACATAAATCCATGTTCAGTAAAATGAATATTTTTGCATCTGTGGATTATATATATATATATATATATATATATGTATATATATATATATATATATATATATATATATATATATATATATATCATGATGATTTTCGATTGGCATATACATGGCTACTTTTTTTTCTTTTTTTGGTTGTTCAAAACGTTACAAAGCTCTTGACATATCATATTTCATACATTAGATTCAAGTGGGTTATGAACTCCCATTTTTACCCCAAATAAAGATTGCAGAATCACATTGGTTACATATCCACATTTTTACATAATGCCCTATTAGTTACTGTTGCATTCTGCTACCTTTCTTATACTCTATGATCCCCCCTCTTTTCCCCTCCCATCTTCTCTCTCTACCCCATCTACTGTAATTATTTTTTCTCCTTGTTTATTTTCCCATTCCCTTCACAACCTGTTATATGTAATTTTGTATAACAATGAGGGTCTCCCTCCATTAACATGCAATTTCCCTTTTCTCTCCCTTTCCCTCCCACCTCATGTCTCTGTTAATGTAAATCTTTTCTTCCTGCTCTTCCTCCCTGCTCTGTTCTTAGTTGCTCTCATTATATCCAAGAAGACATTTGGTATTTGTTTTTTAGGGATTGGCTAGATTCACTAAGCATAATCTGCTCTATTACCATCCATTTCCCTTAAAATTCCATGATTTTGTCATATTTTAGTGCTGCGTAATACTCCATGGTGTATAAATGCCACATTTTTGTTATACATTCATCTATTGAAGGGCATCTAGGTTGGGCCCACAGTGCAGCAATTGTGAATTGTACTGCTAAGAACATCGATGTGGCAGTACCCCAGAGGTATACACTATTTTAAGGTCTTCAGGAAATAGTACGAGAAGGGCAATACTGGGTCAAATTGTGGTTCCATTCCAAGCTTTCCCAGGAATCTCCATACTGCTTTCCAAATTGGCCACACCAGTTTGCGGGAACAGCTCTCCTCATAGGCCTGGTTTGGTCCATCTTCTCTACATTAAGAAGAGAGAGGCTTACTCAGACACAACCCTTCATCCTGAACAGGTTGTTTGCCATAGAAGATGACTTTTGGTTTTTCAGGTCTTTCATAGCTGCCTACATCTTCTCCAGGGATCAAATATGCATGGACCTTTGAGGTTCTCAGTAGGTGGCAGATCCCCTACATTGCTGTATTGCAAGACGAACCCTGTCCCTTCTCTTTTGTAAAGTTAGATTGAGGGAACAGTGTATGGTTAGGGTTAATAACATGTTCAATTTGGGTTCGGAATCATTCTGATGGATGAATAATGGTATTGGGAACCTGTGATATTTATAAAACTATAGAGGTGAAATATAAGTATGAAAACAGAAATCTAGGTAAGATTTGTAGCCCAGAAGGGAATGAGGCCCTTGATTGGGATACTTAGCTTTTAATTATGTTCTGCACGGTTGTCTCAGATAAATTGATAATCAATGGCATAGGACCTTGTACCTTGGAAGATTGATTGTAGAAGAGAACATCCACTCAAATTGGGATAGTGGGTAGGATAAGGAAGAGAGTCGCTAGGTTTAGGAAGAAGAGTGAGTATAAAATTTGGATCAAATGTTCTTTAGCAATAGGGTTTCATTTATACAGTGAATGTAAATGTCAGCACATGCGAAGAGTCAGTCACAATGATGATCTGCGGAAAATATAGGAAAGAAGATATCAATAGAGACATTACAAAATCAGGCAATTGTAAAGTGAGTGATAGGTTTAGACATTTTCAACAGGATCGAGATTGAATACATAATTTTAGGAAGAAACAAATATGTAGTCACCAATAGAAATGACATTTGAAAGCATTAGGCAAACTGGAAATGGAAGTTTTTAGTAATCCATATTCAACTTCCATTTAGGATTTGGTACAATCATAAGTGTGACCTTTGCATTTTGTGCCCAGAAAATTATTGTGATAAAATATATATGTAGATCATGTGACATGAGTATTTTTTACACCATTTCTGTGAGCAATATTTGAAGACATATAAATTAGTATTGGGGGTACAAAGTGGTGTACCCTGTGTCTATGAATATAGAGATAATGCATGAATAGATCATACTGTAAATAAATAATATAACTGGTTACACTTTAAATAATGGATTGAATTGTTATCTGAAAATATATAAGAAATCATATATTGACATACAATCATTAATTCCAACCAGTTATATATCTAATTGTAATCTTAGGGTTATTTTTATCATGAAGTGTGTGTGAGTTTTGCTTCAAAAGTGACTATGGATCAAAAATAATGTGTTTGGAAAGAAGTCTCATGAAATTATCAATCAAGAAATATGGAGGAATCCATGTGTTCTGAAGCAGGAAGTGATTGAAAGTGAAACAAATGCCTATAAATTTGCTAAATTGTGGATGAAATATATATCCTGTGATGTGCATAAACTGATGAAATAGTATGTACCAGTGTTGAATAAAAATGAACGTGAAAATACACATCATGTACCATAGGAATCTACTTGCATTGATGTTAAACTGGGTCAGTTACTGTACAAATATTAGGATTCGCGTGCATCATTCACCGAAGTTAGTTTTCTTTTTTTTTTAAATTTTTATTTATGCTTGTTCAAAACATTACATAGTTCTTGATACATCATATTTGTCACTTTGATTCAAGTGGGTTATGAACTCCCATTTGTACCCCGTATACAGATTGCAGAATCACATCAGTTACACATGCATTGATTCACATATTGCCATACTAGTGTCTGTTGTATTCTGCTGCCTTACCTATCCTCTACTATCCCCCTCCCCTCCCCTCTCCTACCATCTTCTCTCTCTACCCCCTCTACCTTAATAAATTTCTCCCCATGTATTATTTTTCCCTTTCTTCTCTCTTCCTCTTGTATGTAATTTTGTATAACCCTGAGGGTCTCCTTCCATTTCCATGCAATATCCCTTCTCTCTCCCTTTCCCTCCCACCTCTCATCCCTGTTTTAATGTTAATCTTCTTCTCATCCTCTTCATACCTATTCTGTTCTTAGTTAATCTCCATATATCAAAGAAGACATTTGGCATTTGTTTTTAAGGGATTGGGTAGCTTCATTTAGCATAATCTGCTCTAGCGCCATCCATTTCCCTGCAAATCTATGACTTTTGTCATTTTTTAATGCAGAGCAATACTCCATTCTGTATAAATGCCACATTTTTTTATCCATTCATCTATTGAAGGGCATATAGGTTGGTTTCACAGTCTTGCTATTGTGAATTGTGCTGCTATGTACATCGATGTAGCAGTGTCCCTGCAGCATGCTCTTTTTAGGTCTTTAGGGAATTGACCGAGAAGGGGAATAGCTGGGTCAAATGGTGGTTTCATTCCCAGCTTTCCAAGAAATCTCCATACTGCTTTCCAAATTGGATGCACCAATTTGCAGTCCCCCAGCAATGTACAAGTGTACCTGTTTTCCCACATTCTCACTAACACTTGTTGTTTGACTTCATAATGGCTGCCAATCTTACTGGAGTGAGATGGTATCTTAGGGTGGTTTTGATTCACCTTTCTCTGACTACTGGAGATGGTGAGCATTTTTTCATGTACTTGTTGATTATATGTCCTCCTCTGAGATGTCTGTTGAGGTCCTCGGCCCATTTGTTGATTGGGTTATTTGTTATCTTATTGTTTAATTTTTTGAGTTCTTTGTATACTCTGGATATTAGGGCTCTATCTGAAGTGTGAGGAGTAAAGATTTGTTCCCAGAATTTAGGCTCCCTATTTACCTCTCTTATTGTTTCTTTTGCTGAGAAACAACTTTTTACTTTGAGTAAGTCCCATGTGTTGATTCTAGTTATTAACTCTTGTGCTATGGATGTCCTATTGAGGAATTTGAAGCCCGAACCCACAGTATGTAGATCGTAGCCAACTTTTTCTTCTATCAGACGCCATGTCTCTGATTTGATATCAAGGTCCTTGATCCATTTTGAGTGAACTTTTGTGCATGCAAGAGAAAGGGATTCAGTTTCATTTTGTTACATATGGATTTCCAGTTTTCCCAGAACCATTTGTTGAAGATGCTATCCTTCCTCCATTGATGCTTTTAGCTCCTTTATCAAATAGAAGATTGTTGTAGCATTGTGGATTAATCTCTGTGTCCTCCATTCTGTACCTTTGGTCCACCCGCCTGTTTTGGTACCAGTACGATGCTGTCATTGTTACTATTGCCCTGAAATTTAGTTTGAAATCTGGTATCGCTATACCGCCTGATTCACACTTCCTGGTTAGAATTGCTTTTGATATTCTGGATATTTTATTTTTCCAAATGAATTTCATGATTGCTTTCTCTATTTCTACAAGAAATGCCATTAGGATTTTGATTGGCATTGCATTAAACCTATAGAGAACTTTTGGGAATATCACCATTTTGATGATGTTAGTTCTCCCTATCCATGAACAGTGTATATTTTTCCATCTTCTAAGATCTTATTCTACTTCTCTTTTTAGGGTTCTGTAGTTTGCATTGTATAAATCTTTCACCTCTTTTGTTAGGTTGATTCCCAAGGATTTTATTTTTATTTTTTGAGGATATTGTGAATGGAGTGTTTTTTTTCTCATTTCCGTTTCAGAAGTTTTGTCACTGATATACAGAAATGCCTTTGACTTATGAATGTTGATTTTATATCCTGCCACATTGCTGAAATCATTTCTTAGTTCTAGTAGTTTTTTTTTTTTTTTGTAGACCCTTTTGGGTCTTCTATATATAGAATTATGTCAGCTGCAAGTAGTGATAATTTAAGTTATTCTTTTCCTATTTTCATGCCTTTAATTTCTTTCATCTGTCTAATTGCTCTGGCCAGTGTTTCGAGAACTATATTGAATAGAAGTGGTGGTAGAGGACATCTCTGTCTTGTTCCAGATTTTAGAGGGAATGCTTCAATTTTTCTCCATTCAGAATAATGCTAGCCTGAGGCTTAACATGGATTGCTTTTACAATGTCGAGGTAAGTTCCTGTTATCTCTAATTTTTCTAATGTTTTGAACATAAAGGGATGCTAAGAGTCTATTGTTCTTATTTATTTTTCGCAGAACCAAGCTTTAGTTTTGTAATTTTTTCAATAGTTTCTTTTGTTTCAATTTTGTTGTTTTCCGCTCTGATTTTAGTTATTTCTTGCCTTCTGCTACATTTGCTGTTGTTTTGCTCTTCCTTTTCTAGGGCTTTGAGATGAAGTGTGAGCTCATTTATTTGTTGTTCTTTCCTATTTTTGAGGAATGACGTCAAGGTCGTGAATTTCCCTCTTAAAACTCCTTTCATTGTGTCCCATAGATTACGATATGTTGTGTCTGTATTTTCATTTATCTCGAAGAATTTTTTGATTTTCTCATTTATGTCTTCTGTAACACATTAATCATTCAGTAAAATGTTGTTCATTTTCAATGTGATGTAGGATTTTTCCTTCCTTCTTTTTCATTGGTTTCCAGTTTCATTCCATTATAATCAGATAAAATTCATGGTATTATGTCCACCACTTTATATTTATTGAGGGTTGCTCTATGGCATAATATATGGTCTATTTTTGAGAAGGATCCATGTGCTGCTTAAAAAAAAAGTATATCCACTTGATGATGGTTGATATATTTTATATATGTCAGTTAAGTCTAGGTTATTGATTGTGATATTGAGTTCTATAGTTTCTTTATTCAACTTTTATTTGGAGGATCTGTCCAATGGTGAGAGAGGTGTGTTGAAGTCACCCATAATTATTGTGTTGTGGTCTATTTGATTCTTGAACTTGAGGAGAATTTGTTTTATGAACGTTGCAGCACCATTTAATGGTGCGTAAATATTGATAATTTTTATGTCTTGTTGGTGAATGGTTCCTTTTAACAGTAAATAATTTCCTTCATTATCCTTTTTGATTAAATTAGTCATGAAGTCGATTTAATTCGATTTGAGGATGGCCACCCCTGCTTGCTTATGAGGACCGTGTGCATGGTATATTTTTTCCCAACCTTTCACCTTCAGCCTGTGTATGTCTTTTCCATTCAGATATGTCTCCTGGAGGCAACATATTGTTGGATTTGTTTTTTGAATCCAAGTTACAAGCCTATGTTGCTTTATTGGAGAGTTTAAGCCATTAGTGTTTAGAGCTACTATTGATATATGGTTTCTACTGCCATCCATGTTTGAATATTTATCGTTTTTTTAAATTTACTTTGTTTCTCCATGATTAGCTTTTCCCCTGCCCTCTGTCATTACTGAGGCACTTCCCACTGATGGTTTTGGTTGTTGTTTTTCATTTCTTTCTCGTGTAGTGTTTTGCTCAAGACACTTTGCAATGGTGGTTTTCTTGCTGCAAATTCTTTTAGCTTTTCTTTATCATGAAAGATTTTTATTTCGTTGTCGTACCTGAAGCTGAATTTTGCTGGATACAGAATTCTTGTTTGGCATCCATTGTCTTTCAATGTTTGAAATACGTTGTTCCAGGATCCTCTCTCTTTCAGTGTCTGTGATGAAAAATAGGTTGTTAACCATATTGGTTTACCCCTGAATGTAATCTTCCTCCTTTCTCTTGAAGCTTTTAATGTTTTCTCTTTGTTCTGTATATTGGATATCTTCATAACAATGTGTCTTGGCGTTGGTCTACTGTGATTTTGTGTGCTCTGTGTCCTGTAAGCATCTTCAATTTGTATATCCGTTTCCTTTTTTATTTCTGGAAAATTTTCTGTAATTATTTCATTCAACAGGTTACTCATTCCCATGGTTTGAATCTCTGTACCTTCCTCTATCCAGATGACTCATAAGTTTGGTTTTTTTATGTTATCCCATATCTCTTGGATGTTTTTCTCGTGATTTTTTACCAGCCTTTCTGTGTTGGCTAGACTCTTTTCAAGATGATATATTTTGTCTTCATTATGTGACATTCTGTCTTCTACTTGCTCCAATCTGTTAGTGATACTCTCAATTGAGTTTTTAATTTGGTTTATCGTTTTCTTCATTTCTAGAATTATTCTTTGAATTTTTATAATCTCTATCTCCTGATAAAGAAGATTAACTTCTTCTTTTATCTGTTTATGTAATTCATTTTCAATGTGTTCTTTCACTGTATTTATTTGCTCTCTCGTATCCTCTTTAAGGTTTCATTCCATCTGTCTAAGGTATTCCTTGAGTTTTTTATATGACCATTTTTCTGATGATTCTAGGTCCTCCTGAATATTTAGGTTATCCTTCATTGTTTGTACTCCTTTTCTTTCTTGCTTTTTTATGCTGCTCATGTTACTTCTTGTTTGTTTGAGTGCTGAGTTACTGCTTATTCTTATAAATTTATTTGAAGCTTGGGAGGAAAGATATTAGAAGGGATGGGAAGAAGTCACTAAAGAGAATGAGAATAGGCAGGTAGAATTCAAGGATGAGGGAATAAGAAAATTGAAAAGAAATGAAAAGACAAAAGAAAAAAATAGAAAATAAAGAAAGAAATAATTTTTTTAAAATAATCATGATAATTAAAAATGAAAATTAAAATTTAAAATAATAATAATAATAGTAAAATTTAAAAAATAAAAACATTAAAATAAGTTAAAGAACAACAACAAAAAATGAAAATGAAAGAAAAAAAGTAAAAATAAAATAATAATAATAATAATACATGCAGTCATAGAGTTCAATTAACTTCTCTTCCAGTAGGTGGAGCTGTGCTCACTGGGCCAAGCTTCTCCTCTCAATAGGTGGGATACAATCACTGTGCAGCAGCTCTTCCTCCCAGACTGGGCGGGTCTCCAATCCTGAGTGCCTAGGACCTTCTCTAGTGTTTCTTCAAGCCAGGCTCTGCTCAACTGTGACACTCACCACAATACTTGCTACACGTCAGGTCTCTGTTCCTGGTAGTCCTGTTTTCATCAACGCCTGCCACTCTCTCCCTGTTTGCCTCCCTCAGACCCTAAGTTTGTAGAGCTTGGGGCTGGGAACCCCCAGCGAATTTGCTTGTTCTCTGGTATCCATGCCCACATTAGCTGGTGTAAGAGACCTCAGTTGTCAGCACTGGTGGGAGCGGTAGCCGGGAATTCCATGCCACGAGTCCCACAGCACACATGATTTCCTCGGTCTGGCCATCTTTCTCACGGGAGACCTGGGAGGGCCCCTTAAAGGAGAGCTGGAAGGGGCCCTTAATGTTTCCCCGCTGTGTGGAGAGAGATGCATAGGGAATTACACACCTGTCGTACTGGTTTCAATGAAGTTATCTCCTCTGCCCATGACGTCAGTTCTCTTCCATGGTGGTATCCCATGCAAATGGTGACCGTTCATTCCTTTTGCCAGGTGACCAATGCAACGGATGGGTCCTGACTGTGTCTCCGAAGCCCCATTTCAATTCAGTGGCCTTTTCCCTCTGTAAATTCAGAAGGGCCGACCAGTTATTTCAGAGGGAATGTTAGTTCTGAGACACAAGAAGCAGGCAAATCTGAGCTTCTATGCAGCTGATCCGGGCTCTGTGTGTTTTCTGAGGGGCCCAGACTGTTCGCACCAGATCCATGTCAGGTCAGCATTGCCTAGTGATTCTGAACAAACAGCATTTAGACAGTTTATGACTCCCTATGCCTGCGCAGCTTAAGAGGTCAGAGACTTGATTTCTCCATGTTCGCCACCATGTTGGATCTCCTATATTGCTACTTTTTAATGTCTGTGCGTGTGCGTGCATATATATATATATATATATATATATATATATATATATATATATACTCTCCAGATTTGATTTTTCAAAAAATGAAATATATGTGTCTTATTATACGCTCCCTAAATTCATTCATATTCATATATGTGGATTTATAACAAACTTTCCACAAGATTATACTCAGAAATAATCATCCACCCTAAATATATATTTCTTTCCTAGTACTGAAAAGTAACTTCATAGAATGGTGAATACAAACTCTAATATTTCTACAGATACTTACCCAGTGTAACATCAATGCAAGTAGATTCCTAGGGGACATGATATGTATTTTGACGTTCATTTCTATTCAACACTGGTACATTACTATTTCTTCAGTTTATGCACATCATAGGATATATATTTCATCCACAAGTTTGAAAACTTATAGGCATTTGTTTAATGATCAGTCACTTCCTGCTTCAGAACACATGTATTCCTCCATGTTTCTTGACTGGTCTTTTCATAAGACTTTTTCCAATCACAATATTTTCATTTTTCATTATCTCTTATGAAGCAAAACTCAAACACCCTTCATGATAAACCATAATCCTAAAATTACCATTAGATGTATAACTGGTTGGAATGAATGATTATATATCAATATAAGATTTCTTATATATTTTTAGATATCAATTCAATTCATTATTTAAAGTGGAACCAGTTAAATTATTTATTCACAGGATGGTCTATTCATGCATTATCTCTATATTCATAGACACAGGGTACACCTCTGTGTACCCCTAACACTAATGTATATGTCTTCAAAATATTGCTCCCAGAAATGGTGGAAGAAATACTCATGTCACCTGATCCACATATATATTTTATCACAGTAAAATTCTGAACAAAAAATGTAAAGGTCACACTTATGATTGTACCGAAGTCTAAAAGGAAAGTGAACATGGATAACTAAAAACATCCATGTGAAGGTTGCCTAATGCTCTCAAATGTCAATCCTATTGGTGACAACATATTTGTTTCTTCCAATGATTATATATTCAAACTAAACCCTGTTGAAAATGTCTAATCCTATAACTCACTTTATACTTTGCCTGATTTCATAATGTCTCTATTGATACCTGCTTTCCTACTTATTTTCCCCAGTTCATCGTTGTGACTGACTCTTCACATGTCCTGAAATTTTCATTCATTCTCTAACAGAAACCCTATTGCTAAAGAACTTTTGGTCCAAATCCTATACTCACTCTTCTTCCTAAACCTACCGACTATCTTCCTAATCCTACCGACTATCCATTTTGACTGGATGTTCTCTTCTACATTAAATCTACCAAGGTACAAGGTCCTGTGCTTCAAATCATACCTAGATTTCTGTTTCCATACTGATATTTCACCTCTATATTCTTGTAATTATCGCACGTTCTCAATACCATTATTCATTGCCCAGAATGATTCCTAACCCAAATTGAACCTGTTATTAACCCTAAACATACACTGTTCCCTAAATCTCATTTTACAGAAGAGCAGCAACAGAGTTGTTCTTAAAATACAGGGAATTAGGGGACCTTCCACCTGCTGAAAACCTCAAAGGTCCATGCAGAAATGATACCTGGAGAAGTTGTAGGGAGGTATGAAAGACCTGAGAGAGCAAAAGTCCTATTCCAAGTCAAACAACCTGGTCAGGATAAAGGGATGTGTCCGAATCAGCATCTCTCTACTTATTTTAGAGAAGATGGACTAAACCAGACCTGTGTGGAGAGCTGTTCCCAGGTGTCTATGGTTGATATACCATTCTAACTTGTGAAAGTGTTCCAGGAAGTAGGAGCAGCCTCCATCTCATGGGACCCTTGGAAGCAAGTGTTAGGACAAAGTGGTTGCCAAGGCAGTGGCCTCATTCAGTTCCAAAGAAAGTGACATACCTCATTTCCATGGTGAGGGAACACTCTGAACTTGCTATCCAAGAACCAAGACACCGAGAGGCAATCCCAGTCCATGTCCCTGTGGGCTCACTTGATTGGATTTTCCAAGGACAGAGTCAGTCTTTCTTGTTACCTCCTGATGTGAGTATAGCCAAATACCAGGAGAGCTCTGAAGAGATACTTTTCCTGCGAAAGCAGGTAGTAGCTGGCCACTTTTTCATGACAACTTCACAGAGTTGGTCAAGGAAACCAGATCTGATAGAGGACACGCCATTTTGGGGGAACATAATATGGCCCACCAGTCAGAGTTAACTCCGGAGAGTCACAGACCTACTTGAGGGAAGGAGGTGCATTTGTGAGTGTGGGTTTGTTGTTTTGTCTCATGTTCAGAGAATAGGTATGAAAGGCGGTTTGTTTGATTTGAAGTGAACTGTTTCTAGTAAGTCGTTTGACAAGATGAGTGTTTCTATGTCTGTGTATCCCACTGTGTCCGCGGTTGTAGACATGAGAAAAGAGAATGCAACAATGGATGTGTCCTGTCTAGTAGAAAGCTTCCCATTATGCATCCTGCCTAATTTATGAATAGAGTGTGGCTTGCCTTATGGATGGGCAATACCTACTACCTTCCTAAGTCTCTGTTTTCTTCTGAATTCTGGCCACTCTCCAGAATAGGCTCATGGTTTTGTGTCCAAGATATGTAACAACTCCAAGGTCTGTGACATGGCCATGTACAGGATAGCTGAAGGGAATGGCCAGCATCTCAGAAAACTCAGATATCAATGTGACCAGGAAAGTCTCAGTGGATATACCCTGCTTTTGGCCTTTTGCTTACCTATTGTTCTGTTGCCCTGAATATCAGGAAGGTCTTTGCCTCAGGCCACCCCTTTGTGAAGCCTGAAGAAAACAGTTTTCAAATGGAAATGAATGGGCATCACTTGTGGCTCTTTCTTAATTGCTTTGGAAAGGGATGTGTCTGAATTAGCCTCTTGGCCTTGTATGTGGCTGTGACTTTGATTCTCAGCAGCTGATGGATCTAAAGAATGATCCCATGTGTGCATCCAAAACCATAATTGCCAAAAGATCAGTCATTGTGGATGAAGTCTCTCGTCTTCCTCTGTTAGGTTCCTGACTTCCATCAAGTGAGAATTGGTATTCCTTGGGTCAAATGAGTTCTTCAAATCACTGCAGAGGTGCTTAGGTTTTTGCATGACTCCAAATCACATAAAGAATCTATAATTGAAAGTCAGTAGGCCACAAATTGGAGAAACAGAGCAGTATTAACGGGAGGCTTATTTGATCACTCCTGGTTCACAGGAAGGGTGTCCAGGCCAACATGACTTTAGGCAAATGAGGGGCAAGGGAGTTTATTTGGACACTGTCTTTGGGTGAGCCATTCATGGAGACCTTCAGCCAGAGGTTACGATGAGTGACTATATGGAAGAAGATGAGGACCTTGTTTGAGTGTTTTGGTTTTAATTGTGGTCATTTGTGTGGTGGTTGTAAGAAATATCTTGGTCCACCTGGGCTTGAACTCTGGTTGGATTCCCCTTAGAGACTGCGTTCTGGAACTGAACTCAGAGAAGTATTGCCATGAATTGTGTTGGGATATTAGGAGGCCACGCATGAGAGTCGCCCTTGGAAACTGAGATCTAGGCCCAGGGTGGCTTTCCACAGAGCACTGAGAATCTCAGCCAGGATAACACATGATTTTATTCTGAAAGACTTGGCAGCCATATTTGAGTGTCAAAACACACATGGACCTCACATTGTAGATCTCAAATTACCTGGCTTCATGTGACCATTTGGCCACTCTTTGGGAAGCCTTGCCTGTGAGAGTTCTCCAGAGCTTTCATTGAAAATGAGCTTCCTCATTATTTAATGGTTTCTGAATGAATTGAAACCCACAGTGCCTCCAACTTCATCCTTAACAATGGCTAGATGAATACCATGTAGTTATTAAAATTTCCATGACCAGGTGGCACTGGAGAACATTTGAATGTCCTGTTGCTGATCATGAGTATACCAGACAGTGCCTTGATTGACTGGATTTCATGAAAATGTTGTAGAAAAGAGATGCCAGTACGTTTGAGTATGCTGAGTAGTGGGCCTAGAGCACTGGTGGGCAGGTGTGTGAAAAAACATCAGTAGTAGGGCCATGAGGATCTACCATTGGATTCCAAATGGCTTGTGACTGACATGGTGCAGCCAGCAGATCCTTATTTGTAAAGTCATCTTTTTATATGGAGAGGTTTCAGGGCAATGTTCAGAATAAGGGTCATATGGACAAGGGGCAATGGGGCAAGCTATGAGGGATAGAGGCCTGGTTGGTGCGTTCTCCTGCACACCCTGACCCACCACATGTGACATAACTCCCTCCAGCACTGTGTCTCAGTTGGGCTCCTTGTATTTTATGAAGCAAATACTAAACTCTCAGTGCAGCAGGAAAAACACCACAAAAAGTGGAGGAAGACAAAATGGCTTCACAGTTCACATGGGGAGACATTTAGTCACCAGTGGTCACTGTTTACCAACAAAGAGAGGATTCAGGCCTCCTGCTTCATGTTAATTGGAAAATAAGAACCCATGTCCTTCAGGTCAAAGTGATGGAGACCAACCTTTGATGTTCTCACTACAAAAGAAGATAAAGCTCCTGAAAACAACCTAAATTTCAAGTGCCCAACCTCAGAGTGAGATTCTCAAAAAGTCCTTAGGCCAGAAGAGCTCCATGTTTGTGGAGTGTTTACCCTGTCCCTTACTTTTAGAAAGTCCTCTACCTCCACCAAAGATGTGAAATCTGGAGCATTTTCCATTCCACATAGGTTTTCACAGATTTTCTAACTCTTCTCCTATAATTGTGTCTTACTTGAGGCGAAAGTAATGTTAAAGCATTGTTCTGGATGAGAGTGGGAAGATTTTTGTGTAGCATATATTTGCATACACATTGGATTCAATTTCCTATTTTCTATTCGAAATACTGAATCCCTGACACTAACACATACCCTATCAGACTCTGAATACTATTTCTAATAGGATGGAGAAAAATAACCCAAACAGAATAGAAATACAAGCAGTTTAGAGGAGTCATGGTGTATATTTGGACTTGCCTTTTGCATGATACAGAGTAGGAGTTAAATCTAGTCAATTTTTTGTTGAAATAGTGCTCCATGTGTTTTTAAAGTTAACAAATTGTGAATTCCTGTCTCCCTTTCTCTGTAGCCCATTCAGCACATATATTTTTATATGGATATATAGAATCATACCTGGTACCACACATACATTCTTGTGAGGTGGATGAGTTGGCAGATACAAATTGTGAGAAGAGATCACTCCTACTAAACCGTGTTGGAACTGAATATTCAACCAATGGGTGAGCTTCCATGTTCAGTAAAATGAATATTTTTGGATCTGTGGATGATATATATTTTATGATGAATTTTGATTGACATATATGTTGCTATTTTTTTTTCTGTGTGTGTGTGTGTTTTGTGTCACTCACCTGTTCTGTAAAACAACTTCAGAGAGAGAGGTTAAAAATTCATGCAAAGCTCTGATGGAGGTATCTAATATTTTAGTTTTGGTCTATTGCTTCTTTTAATTGGGTCATTTGTTGTGTCCCATGGACGAGGGCAGTGGTTCCTGTGTCCACCCCTGCAGCAACTCCTATTCCGAATAGGATGGCTAAAGTGAGGGATATATGTTCCCAGTTGAAACGGGTTGTATGCCCCCCTATTTGATCTTCAAATGAACCTGCATCATGATAGAGCACTCTGGGAAACATCTGCACCATTACACAATTAATCACATCTGTTGACCATTTCATGAAAACATAAACAATGTTTAATTATATACAATTATGCTGTTGTAGGGACGGACAAGGCAAGGCACCTAAGATAGCAAAGAAAACAGCGAAACCGTCCTATTTGGTTGCAACCATATTCAGAGGGCATTGCTTCTGTTGTAATCAAATATTCTCCTGAAACTCAAGTATAGGTAGTTTCAGAATTTTGTACCCAACATGTAAGGGAAGGGGCTCAGAAGTTCACAGTCTGCAGAAGTTCAAAAAAGCCGTTGTTGTTTCTGTTTTTTCCTCGGTTCTGGGCAAGGTAACTTTTCAAGGACACCTGGGAGGGAAAGAGCTTTTTCCTACCTTTCTTATTTTTCGCCCCTGACAGCTGTTACCATGGAGCCCTGATGGTAACTTCTTTATCTTAGAAATATAGCCATTTCTGTAAAGCCCCAGCTCACGGCCAGAGGCCTTGTTCATATATTTTGTGGAAAACAAGTAATGGGGTGTCTAGCATAGAAGTGCTTATTTTTTTAGCCAGTGGCCAAGTAGAACAAGGCAACACTAAAAGAGGAAGTTTATCTACATTGAACTCTTTTATAGGGACTCTTTTGCTGAAAGTCCTAAAGTCAGCCATGGTGAAGACTTCTGTAGAAAGTCAGTTAAGAATTTTCTGTAGGCCTGGTACAGAAGGGGAAGACAGGGAAGGTGGGGCTGACAGCAGCTCCGAGGATCTGAGAATAAGGAAGGAGAGATGTAAAAGAATAATGGGAAAGGGGTTTGGTATTTTCCTAGTAACAAAAACTTGAGCTGCAGAACAGGTAGAGCAGAGGGGAAGACAAGAGTGAGTATCCCAAAATGCATGTGAGGGACTTTAAATTTTTAGTAAACTGTTTTCAGTGATGACAAAGCAACTTTAAAGGCCATTTTCATTACATCTTTGATAGGAGTCTGAGGGCTCTCCTCTGCTAGTTTCAGCTTTGTGTTAGCTGGTAAGAGGACCTGGTGGGACCCGGTGCGGGCACGGACAGGAGAAGAGAGGAGTGAGTCGGTGGATGAGAACCTGAGTACCTGCTAACTCAGCAAGGGGGCGATGATCTGAGAACCGGGAGAGGTTTGGGTTTTTGATCTAATAATTGGAGGGGAGAAATCAGGTTGCTGAGGTGAGAGTGACAGCAGAGACTCTGGAGCACAAGGCTGAAGGTGAGGATCTATTGGATAAGCATAGTTCAGGATATGAGTGAAGGATGGAAAAGGCCTGCCCATAGGGGAATCTCCTTTCACCCTTTTGAGCACTTGCAGAAGTAAAAGGGTCACACAGGGCTGGGGATGTGGCTCAATTGTAGCATGCTCGCTTGGCATGCGTGCGGCCCGGGTTTGATCCTCAGCACCACATACAAACAAAGATGTCGTGTCTGCCAAAAACTAAAAAATAAATATTAAAAATTCTCTCTGTCTCTCTGTCTCTCGCCTCTCTCTTAAAAAAAAAAAATGGTCACGCAGAATTTGAGGATCTAGAGACCCCTCTGGGGGCCATCGGTTTTGGTTATCTAATTGGTAATATGGCCAATGCTGTGTACTGAATTTGATGAGGAGTTTGTGTTCCATCAGGCAGCCCCTGTATGCTCACATCCCCATGACGTACAGAAAAAGTCGGCCAGGCATTCTGGAATTACTAAAAAGGAGTGATGGATTTTTCCTTTCCCCAGGTCCATTATCCTCTTAGTTGTACAAGTCCGATATTTACTGCCATTAGCCCCTTGAACTAGAGACCTTTTATTTGATAGAGGGCCCAATGGGGCCTTAAGCGCTGAGTTTATTGCCCCTGTATCCCCTTCAAAGTTTACTGGGGTCTCCTCCACTTCAAAAGATACGCTGAGCTCAGGGAGGGGATCTGAGCCCCGACTTTCGTAGTCATGCTGAAGAGTCAGAATGGCTGGCTGGCTTGGCTGCCTCTTTCTAGGGCACTCTTGAACCCAGTGTCCTCTTTCTTTACAGTAGGCACATTGATCTGAGGTCAGGGGTGGCCTCTGGCGTGGGACCAGGTATCCCTTCCTGTCTCCCTGTTTCTTAATTTCTGGCCCTTTTGTTGTTGTGACCGGGACCTTAGTCAACTCCTTAGTCTGTCTTTTGTTTCATTTATCGTCCTTTTGCTCCCTTCTCTTCCTCAGTTTCTCTCTTACAGTATACTTTCTCGGCTTCTCTGACTAAATCTCTCAAAGTCATATCTTGTAATCAATCTAAGCATTGTAACTTTCTTTAAATATCCAAGGCAGCATGCCCAATAAAGGCCATTGTGACAGATGCCTTTTGGTCCTCTGCATGAGGAACGAAAGGAGTATATCTCCTATATGCCTCCGTAATTCTCTCTAGAAACATAGAGGAAGATTCATCAGGCCCGCAGGCGTGGTAGCCACGTCACCCCAAATGGAGTAGGGAAATAGCAGTGCCGCTGCCCGTGCCCGGATAAGGCCCAGTCACCAGCTGGTGTGGTAGTCACGTCACCCAAATTGTAGTAGGGGCCAAGCAGGCCTCCGCCCATGCCCGCAACAAAAGCAGACCTGTGACTGACCTGCGGAACAGGCACAGCGGCCTGCCACCATGGTAGACATGACACCCCAAATGGAGTAGTGGCAGAGCAGAGCTTTCTCCCGCGCCCAGTACAAGCACAACGGCCAACCGGCGTGGTAGTCACGTCAACCCAATTGGAGTAGGGGCAGAGCAGAGCCTTTGCCTGCACCCAGAACAGGCCCAGCGATCTGCCAGCATGGTAGTCACGACACCCCAATGGCAGTAGGGCCAGAGCAGAGCCACCACCCGCTCCCGCAAGGTAGGCAGACCTGCAACCGACAGGCGGAACAGGCCCAGCGGCCTGCAAGCGCAGCAGACACGTCAACCCATTTGGTTCTTTGAAAAAATAAAAAAAATCGACAGAACATTAGCCATGCTAACGAAGACAAGAAGAGAGAGAACTCAAATTACTAGCATATGGGATGAAAAAGACAACATCATAACAGATATTTCAGATATACAGAAGATAATCCAAAATTATTTTGAATCTTTGTACTCTAATAAAATAGAAGATGGTGAAGGCATCGATAAATTTCTTAAGTCATATGATCTGCCCAGATTGAGTCAGGAGGATATAGCCAACCTAAACAGACCAATATCAATTGAGGAAATAGAAAAAAACATCAAAACACTACCAAGTAAGAAAAGCCCAGGACCTGATGGGTATATAGCAGAGTTTTACAAAACATTTAAAGAGGAACTAATACCAATACTTTTCAAGTTATTTCAGGAAATTGAAAAAGAGGGAATTCTTCCAAATTCATTCTATGAGGTCAACATCACTCTGATTCCTACACCAGACAAAGACACTTCAAAGAAAGAAAACTACAGACCAATATCTCTAATGAACCTAGAGGCAAAAATCCTCAATTAAATTCTGGCAAATCAGATACAAAAGCATATCAAAAAAATTGTGCACCATGATCAAGTAGGATTCATCCGTGGGATGCAAGGCTGGTTCAATATACGGAAATCAATAAATGTTATTCATCACATCAATAGACTTAAAAATAAGAACCATATAATCATCTCGATAGATGCAAAAACAGCATTCGACAAAGTACAGCATTCCTTTATGTTCAAAACTCTAGAAAAACTAATGATAACAGGAACATACCTCAATATTGTAAAAGCAATCTATGCTAAGTCTCAGGCTAGCATCATTCTGAATGGAGAAAAATTGAAGGCATTCCCCCTAAAATATGGAACAAGACAGGGATGCCCTCTTTCACCACTTCTGTTCAACATAGTTCTCGAAACACTGGCCAGAGCAATTAGACAGACAAAAGAAATTAAAGGCATATAAATAGGAAAAGAAGAACTTATATTATCACTATTGCAGATGACATGATTCTATACCTAGCAGACCCAAAAGGGTCTACAAAGAAACTAATAGAGCTAATAAATGAATTCAGCAAAGTGGCAGGATATAAAATCAACACTCATAAATCAAAGACATTCCTGAATATCAGTGACAAATCCTCTGAAACGGAAATGAGGACAACCACTCCATTCACAATATACTAAAAAAAAAAAAATAATTGGGAATCAAACTAACAAAAGAGGTGCAAGTTTTATACAAGGAAAACTACAGAACCCTAAAAAGAAAAATAGAGGAAGATCTTAGAAGATGTTAAAATGTACCCTGTTCATAGATAGACAGAACTAACATCATCAAAATGGCGATATTACCAAAAGTTCTCTATATGTGTAATGCAATGCAATTCAAAATCCCAACGGCATTTCTTGTAGAAATAGAGAAAGCAATCATGAAATTCATACGGAAAAATAAAAGACCCAGAATAGCAAAAACAACACTAAGCAGGAAGTGAGAATCAGGCCGTATAGCAATACCAGACTTCAAACTATACTACAGAACAATAGTAAAAAAAATAGCATGGTACTGGTACCAAAACAGGTGGGTGGACCAATGGTAAAGAATAAAGGACACAGAAACCAATCCAAAAAAATACAACTCTCTTATATTTGATAAAGGGGCTAAAAGCATGCAATGGATGAATGATAGCATCTTCAACAAATGGTGCTGGGAAAACTGGAAATCCATATGTAACAAAAAGAAACTGAATCCCTTTCGCTTGCCATGCACAAAAGTTAAATCAAAATGGAACAAGGAGCTTGATATCAAATCAAGACATGGTGTTTGATAGAAGACAAAGTTGTCGACGATCTACATACTGTGGGGTCGCCTCCAAATTCCTCAATAGGACACCCATAGCACAAGCGTTAATAACTAGAATCAACACATGGGACTTACTCAAACTAAAAAGTTTTTTCTCAGCCGAAGAAACAGTAAGAGGGGTAAATAGGGAGCCTACATCCTTGGAACAAATCTTTCCTCCTCACACTTCAGATAGAGCACTAATATCCAGAGTATACAAAGAACTCAAAAAATTAGTCAATAAGATAACAAATAACCCAATCAACAAATGGGCCAAGAACCTGAACAGACACTTCTCAGAGGAGGACATACAATCAATCAACAAGTACATGAAAAAATGCTTACCATCTCCAGCAGTCAGAGAAATGTGAATCAAAACCACCCTAAGATACCATCTCACTCCAGTAAGTTTGGCAGCCATTATGAAGTCAAACAACAACAAGTGCTGGCGAGGATCTGGGGAAACAGGTACACTTGTACATTGCTGGTGGGACTGCAAATTGGTGCAGCCAAATGGGAAAGCAGTATGGAGATTTCTTGGAAAGCTGGGAACGGAACCACCATTTGACCCAGTTATTCCCCTTCTCGGTCTAAAACCTAAAGACCTAAAAAGAGCATGCTACAGGGACACTGCTACATCGATGTTCATAGCAGCACAATTCACAATAGCAAGACTGTGGAACCAACCTAGATGCCCTTCAATAGAAGAATGAATAAAAAAATGTGGCATTTATACACAATGGAGTATTACTGTGCATTAAAAAATGACAAAATCATAGAATTTGCAGGGACATGGATGGCATTAGAACAGATTATGCTAAGTGAAGCTAGCCAATCCCTAAAAAAACAAATGCCAAATGTCTTCTTTGATATAAGGAGAGTAACTAAGAACAGAGTAGGGACGAGGAGCATGAGAAGAAGATTAACATTAAACAGGGATGAGAGGTGGAAGGGAAAGGGAGAGAGAATGGAAACTGCATGGAAATGGAAGGAGAACCTCAGGGTTATACAAAATTACATACAAGAGGAAGTGAGGGGAAAGGGAAAAATAATACAAGGGGGAGAAATTTATTACTGTAGAGGGTGTAGAGAGAGAAGAGAGGAGGAGAGGGGACGGGAGGGGGGATAGTAGAGGATAGGAAAGGCAGCAGAATACAACAGACACTAGTATGGCAATATATGAATCAATGGATGTGTAACTGATGTGATTCTGCAATCTGTAAACGGGGCAAAAATGGGAGTTCATAACCCACATAAATCAAAGTGTGAAATATTATTTATCAAGAACTATGTAATGTTTTGAGCAACCATATGTAAAAATTAAAAAAAAAGACAACTAAATTCGGTGAATAATGCACGAGAATCCTAATATTTCTACAGTAACTGACCCAGTTTAAAATCAATGCCAGTAGATTCCTATGGGACATGATGTGTATTTTGACGTTCATTTTTATTCAACATTGGTACATTACTATTTCATGAGTTTATGCACATCATAGGATATATATTTCATCCACAAATTAGCAAATTTATAGGCATTTGATTCAATTTCAATCGCTTCCTGCTTTACAACATATGCATTCCTCCAGGTTTCCTGACTGGTCTATTCATGAGACTTCTTTCCAAACATATTATTTTCGATTTCCATAATCACTTTTGAAACAAAACTCACACACTGTTCATGATAAACCAAAACACTAATATTACCATTAGATGTATAATTGGTGGGAATGAATGATTGTATATCAATATAAGATTTCCTGTAATTTTTAAGATATCAGTTCAATCCATTATTTAAAGTTGGAACAAGTTATATTATTTATTCACTGTATTGTCTATTCGTACTTTATCTCTAAATTCATAGAAACAGGGTGCACCTCTTTGTAACCCCAATACTAATTTTACGTCTTGAATATATTGCTTCCAGAAATGGTGGAAGAAATACTCATGTCACCTGATCTACATATACATTTTATCACAGTAGTATTCTGGACAAATAATGTAATGGTCACGGTTATGATTGCACGAAGGACTAAATGGAAAGTGAACATGGATTACTAAAAACATCTATGTCCAGGTTGCCTAATGCTCTCAAATGTCAATCCTATTGGTGACTACATATTTTTTTCTTCCTAATATTATGTATTCAAACTCAACCCTGTTGAAAATGTCTAATCCTATCACTCACTTTATACTTTGCCTGATTTCGTAATGTCTCTATTGATATCTGCTTTTCTACATTTTTTCCCAGCTCATCATAGTGACTGACTCTTCATATGTGCTGACTTTAACAATCACTCTGTAACCGAAACCCTATTGTTAAAGAACTTTTGTTCCAAATGGTATACTCACACTTCTTCCTAAACGTACTATCTTCCTATTTCTATCAACTATCCCTTTTTGACTGGATGTTCTCTTCTACATTCAATCATTATAGTAAATGTCCGGCGAGCTTCACAGGAGGAAACCACCAACAGACTATCTCATGCAACAGAAAAGGGTTTATTGAGTGTCCAGCATGCTGGTGCTCAGAGCTCACTTGAATAGAACAGATAGCCCTGAGAATAGCTTAAGTAGAGCTTATATACATTACCTGGAGAGGGCAGGGAGGGAAGTTTATTGATGGATCGGGGTGAGTGGGCGATTTGCGTGCAACTGGGTGAGGGAGCACATTCTGCAGTTGGGCAGTTGGGGACAGCACATACTGGGAACAAGATTTGCAAGCATTTCTCAAGATTTCAACAGTGTTTTGTTAAGCATACAGAAAAACAGGAAGTGACAAGTACCTATTTTACTAACCTTTTATTCCCCACTTCTTCTTCTGGCTACTTTAAATCATAAAAATGATCATTGGGGGGGTGTCACATTCTATGTATGCTAGTAGGGTATTACCATAAGTTTAACTCGTCCAATTTGAGCCTGGAGAAAAGAAATTACACGCATGAGAAAACAGGGTTTAATAGTTAGCAATAACATGAGGATTACTATTGGACCGGCCAGGGTTGATAAAAACGTAGTTAACCAGGAAGACTGTGTGAACCAAGACTCAAACCACTTTTTTTGGGCCTCTCTGTCTCGTTGATGCTTTACAAGGCATCTTTTTAATTTACTCTTAGATTTTATTACAAGTCCAGTATGCTCGGCATACAAACAACTTTCTTTTCTCAATGTAGCACAAAGCCTCCTTCTCTCATGACGAGGAGGTCCAACCCTCGAGTGGTCTGAAAAACAACTTCAGAGAGAGAGGTAAAAGACTCATGCAAAGCTCTGATGGAGGTTTCTAATATCTTAGTTTTGGTCTATTGCTGTCATTTGTTGGGTCATTTGTTGAGTCCCTTGGACAAAGGCAGTGGTTCCCGTGGCCACCAGTGCAGCAATTTCTATTCCTAATAGGATGGCTACATTGAGAGATATATATTTTCAGTGGAACCGGGTTGAACGCCCCCCTATTTGATTTTCAAATGAATCTGCGTCGTGATAGAGCACTCTGGGAAACATCTGCACGATTACACAATTAATCACATCTGTTGACCATTTCATGAAAACATTAACAATGTTTAAGTATATAGAATCATGCTGTAGTAGGGAAGGACAAGGCAACGCACCTAAGATAGCACTGAAGACAGGGAAACAGTCCTATTTGGTTGCAACCAGATTCAGAGGGCATTGATTCTGTTGTAATCAACTAATCCTCTGAAACCCAAGTTTAGGTAGTTTCAGAATTTTGTACCCAACATGTAAGGGAAGGGGCTCAGAAGTTCACAGTCTGCAGAAGTTGAAAAAAGCAGTTTTTGTTTCTGTTTTTTCCTCGGTTCTGGGCAAGTTAACTTTTCAAGGACACCTGGGAGGGAAAGAGCTTTTTCCTCCCTTTCTTATTTTCCCATTGCCAGCTGTTACTACGGAGCCCAGTTGCTAACTTCGTTAACTTAGAAATGTAGCCATCTCTGTGAAGCCCCACGTCAAGGCCAGAGGCCTTGTTCACATATTTTTGTGAAAAACTAGTAAGGGGGTGTCTGGATTAGGAGTGCTGATTTTTTTAGCCAGTGGCCAAGTAGAACAGAGCAACATGAAAATAGGAAGTTTAACTACATTGAACTTTTTTATAGGGACTCTTTTGCTGAAAGTCCTAAAGTCAGCCATGGTGAAGACTTCTGGAGAAGGTCAGTTAAAGACTTTTCTGTGGGCCTGGTATAGAGGGGAAAGACGGAGAAGGTGGGGCTGAGAGCAGCTCCGAGGATCTGAGAATGAGAAAAGAGAGATGTAAAAAAATAATGGGAAAGTGGTTTGGAATTTTCCTAGCAACAAATATTTGAGCAGTAGAACAGGTCAAGCAGAGGGGAAGATGGTAGTGAGTATCCCAAAACGCAGAGGGACTTTAAATTTGTAGTAAACTGTTTTCAGTGATGACAAAGCAACTTTAAAGGCCATTTTCATTACATCTTGGATAGAGGTCTGAGGGCTCTCCTCAGCTGGTTTGAGCTTTTGGTTAGTTGGTAAGAGGACCTGGTGGGACCCAGTGCGGGCACTGTCAACAGAAGAGAGGAGTGAGTGGGTGGAGGGGTACCTCAGTACCTGCTACCTCAGCAAGGGGGCAATAGTCTGAGAACCAGCAGAGGTTTGGGTTTTTGTTCTAATAATTGTAGTGGAGAAATCAGGTTGCTGAGGTGGGAGTGACAGCAGAGACTCTGGAACAGAAGGCTGAAGGTGAGGATCTATTGGATAAGCATAGTTCAGGATGTGAGTGAGGAAGGGAAAAGGCCTCCACATAGTGGAATCTCCTTTCACTCTTTTGAGCACTAGCAGATGTTAAAAAGGTCATGCAGGATTTGAGGATCTAGAATCCCCTCTGGTGGCCATCAGTTTTTGTTATCTAATTCGTAATATGGCCAATGCTGTCTACTGAATTTAATGCAGGGTTTGGGTTCCATCAGGCAGCCCCTGTACGCTAACATCCCCATGACTTACAGAAGAAGTCGGCTTTTCCCTCACACAGCCATGGCTGTTTTTGGCTTTGACAGTCGGCCGGGTAAACACAGTAATCTAGGCTAGCCAACCTGCATCTGGCTCGTGTGTCCCTACATCCATAAAATTTGTTTCCATTATCTATGGTAAGGAAGGGATTTAATGGAATTTTAGTGGGATCCTCTTCATCAGGGATATCCCATTAGGAAAGACCTATAGCTATCTGACAAATGTCTGGGTGGAGAGATGGTCACCAGGTCCCTAAGTGGGCTGCATGCAAGATAGATTATACTTCTTTTCCAGTAGAATTTGTGATCAGCCATCGCTGCTGAACGGGCTGATGAGGGTTAGGACTACTTGTGGCCAAGGGGAGAGTCTATAGGCTTATCCACATGGTGAATATGCAATTTGAAAGTGTTACCAGTCTTTTCCAGTTTCCAGCCAGTGTGTGGACAGGGCGCAGGCTTGAGATGAGAGGCATGGATCCAGGAAGTGATTCCGTTTACCTTTACCACTATAGATGTTATAAGTAGCACCTGGTATGGTCCTTTCCAGTGGGGTTCCAGGGATGACACCTGATATCATCTTACGTAGATGAAGTCTCTTACTTGATATCGATGTGGAGTCCCCTCGTCCCCAGTTTGGTAGGGAGTGGCCAGCTGTTTCCACAGGTATCACTGAGATCTTTCAAGAGCTTTAAGTCTGTCAAACAAGGGGGTGTGAAAGGGATCGTTAGGTCTTAGAGTTGGGCTTTGGTCCGTTACTGGAAGAGAGGCACCATAGATATTCACAGGGGGTGTGGTTACTCAAAGAAACAGAGGGCATATTTCTTGCACGAAACATTGTATAAGGCATGAGCATAGTCCAATCATTTATGCTGGTCTCTAAGCTTAATTTCGTTGAGGTCTCTTTAATGGTTCTATTTATTCTTTCTACCTGTCCTGAACTCTAGGGTCTGTAAGCACAATTAAACTTCCAATGAATCCCTAGGTTCCTGGCTAACCCCTGACTTACTTGGGCCATGAACGCCGGTGCATTATCAGACCGTATTACCTTTGGCAGGCCGTATCTTTGAAAAATGTCTTTCAGGATCTGCTTGACCACCATTAGCACTGTTTCTTTTTTTTTCTTTTAGTGGGGAAGGCTTCAATTCATCCTAAAAATGTATCTACAAAGACTAGAAGATATTTATGTCCATACCTTGCTGGCTTAATTTCAGTAAAGTCAACTTCCCAGAATTGTCCTGGTCTGGTTCCTCGTAGGTGCTTTCCTGCAGGAAGCTTGGAAGGGTAAGAATTTACCAATTGATGGACTCGACAGGCTTTTTTTACCCATTCAGTTATTTCTTTTTGCTGTGAGTCAGTTAGTGGAAAACTCTGTTCTTGATACTTCAGAAATACCTGCAGTTTCTTTGAACCAAGGTGAGTGAGTTGTTGTGCATTTTCTACTGACGTATTTAGAGCTGTGACTATAGGAGTTTTTACTGAAGGATTTAGAAATTCCACTTGGGGGCCTTCAGGGTTAAATGTTATTTTGGACCGGAACTTGGTGAGCAGATCTCTGCCCATCAATGGGGCTAGGAATTCTGGGATTACTAGGAAGGAGTGATGGATTTTTCCTTTCCCCAGTTCCATGATCCTCTTAGTTGTCCAAGCCCGATATTTACTGTCATTAGCCCCTTGAACTAGAGACCTTTTATTTGATAGAGGGCCCAATGTGACATTAGGGGTGAGTATATTGCCCCTTTATCCACTTCAAAGATTACTGGGGTCCCCTCCACTTCAAAAGTTACCCTGAACTCGGGGAGGAGATCTGAGCCCCGACTTTCATACTCATCCTCCAGAGTCAGAATGGCTGACTGGCGTGGCTGTCCCTTTCTAGGGCACTCTTTGGCCCAGTGTCCTTTTTTTTTTACAGTTGGTACATTGATCTGAGGCCAGGGGTGGCCTCTGGCATGGGACCAGGTATCCCTTCCTGTCTCCCTGTTTCTTTATTTCTGGCCCTTTTGTTGTTGTGACCAGGACCTTAGTCAACACCTCAGTCTGTCTTTTGTTTCTTTTATCCTCACTTTGCTTCTTTCTCTTCCTCAGTTTCTCTCTTAAGGTATATTTTCTTGGCTTCTCTGACTAAATCTCTCAAAGTCATATCTTGTAATCCATCTAAGCATTGTGACTTTCTTTTAATATCCAGGGCAGCTTGCCCAATAAAGGCCATCATGACAGATGCCTTTTGATCCTCTGCCTGTGGATCGAAAGGAGTATATCTCCTACATGCCTCCATAATTCTCTCTAGAAACATAGAGGGAGATTCATCAGGCCTTTGAATAATCTCTATTACCTTGGCCAAATTAGTTGGTTGCCTAGTGGCCACTTGGAGGCCCACTATTAGAACCTGGCGATAAGTGGACAGATGCTTTCTAACTTCAATGTTGTTGGTGTCCCAGTTGGGTTGTTTCAAGGGAAAACCAGCTTTGATTAAGTTGGGAAGATGTGTCCGTCTCCAATCTGGTCGGAGGACATTTTTTTATAGCTTCCAGGAAGATTCTCTTTTGTTCCTCTGTCGTGAAGAGAGTCCCTAGGAATTGTTGACAGTCATCCCAAGTAGGCAGGTGTGAAAACATCAATGACTCAACCAGACCTGTGAGCCCGATGGGGTCCTCGGAAAAAGGGGGATTGTTATTTTTCCAGTTATATAGGTCGGAAGAGGAGAAAGGCCAATATTTGTAGGCTTACATTTTCCCCCCATGGCCTTCGTCAATCAATGGTCCGTAGGGACATAGGGGGAGCATCACAGGAGGTCCAGGGTTTTCAATCATTTGCCACCATCAAGTTCCCTTAGCTGGGCTAGCTTCCTCCTGCGGAGGAGGGGCTGTGTGTGCTGCGGGGGAGTTATCTGGAGGGCGCTGGGCCAGCTTAGATTCCTCCAATTGTAGAGAGGCTGAGTCAGCTGCAGGAGAATCACATAGAGGGTGTTGGTGGTTGGGGGACGAGGGCAGGGTATAATAAGGGGGAAGAGAGTACAGTAGAGTCAAATCTTGTGACTCAGGGATTACAAAGGGTGGAGGAGGAGGAGGAGCAGAGGGTTTGAGAGATCATGGGGGAAGGAGTAGGAGCAGGGGAAGGGACAAAGAAAGGCTTCACCCATTGAGGAGGAGATTTGCAGAGGTCCTTCAAAGTTAAGATATATGGCTGTTGATCCGGATGGCTATGTGTGCCTGGGTGAAAGACAATATCTCTGACTTCTTAAATTAGTGGGAAATAGAAAGATCCTTCTAGGGGCCATCCAAATTCAAAGGTGGGCCATTCTGAGGCACAGAGATTCCGAAAGGTCCAACGTTTTACTAAAAAAGAAAGATTCTGAGCCCTTTAGCGGACTTTGGTCCAGTGATCAAGGGTCAGGGACAGGGGCATTGAAGTGCTGTGTCCCATAATGAAAGATACACAAAGAGTGAATGCAAGACACACGACACAGACAAGACAAGACAATAAAGACATTCAATGGACATCCAAAACTGAGACCAGGACTGAGTAGCCAGCAAAACCCAATGGCCTGGCAATTCCGAATCCGATACAAAATATTACTGAGTCGAGGAGACTATTGTTCCTCGATTTCCCGAGTCTTTGGGAAGTCCCCCAGGGACGTGGCCTGCGGCTCTGTGACACGTCTGTCAGCCACCATCGGAGAGAACTCACGCTCTTCATCGACAGCCATTTTGCCAAGCCCTAACCTTAACACTGAAACAAGAAAGAGGGGCCTTACTTAACCCGAGAGGAACCCGTTAGGGTCTTTTGTCCACCGCTGCCAAAACTCGGTGGAATCTCCATATGTAAAGGTCGGGCGAGCATGGAAGGAAGAGACCACTAACAGACTCTCTTATCCAACAGCAAAGGGTTTATTCTGGGTCCAGCATGCTGGGGCTCGGAGCTCACTTGAATAGATCAGAGAGCCCTGAGAACAGTTTAAGCAGAACATATATATTTTCCTTGGAGAGGGCAGGGAGGGAAGTTTACTGATGGTTCAGGGCGAGTGGTCGGTTTGCGTGCAACCGGGTGAGGGAGTACATTCTACACTTTGGCACTTGGGGACAGCACATTCTGGGAACAAGATTAGCAAACAGTTCTCAAGATTTTAACAGTGTTTTGTTAAGCATACAGAAAAACAGGAAGTGACAAGTACCTATTTTATTAACCTTTCACTACCGACTATCCTTTTTGACTGAATGTTCTCTTCTACATTCTATGATCCAAAGTACAAGGTCTTATGCAATTGTATATCAATTTATTCAAAGCTAAGTATCCCAATCAAGGTCCCAGTGCCCTTCTGGGCTTCAAATGTTACTTAGATTTCTGTTTTTATACATATATTTCACCTATATATTTTTATACATATTGCAGGTTCCCAATACCATTATTTATTCAGCATAATGATTCCTAACCCAAATCAAACATGTTATTAACCCTAACCATACATGGTTCCCTCAATCTAACGTTACAGAAGAGCAGGGACAGAGTTGGTCTTACAATACAGGAATATAGGGAATCTTCCACCTGCTGATAACCTCAAAGGTCCATGCAGATATAATCTCTGGAGAAGATGTAGGCAACTCTGAAAGACCTGAGAGTGCAAAAGTCATCTTCCATGGAAAACAACCTGGTCAGGGTGAAGTGTTCTGTGTGAATCAGCCTCTCCATTCTTAATGTAGAGAAGATGGACCAAATGAGACCTGTGTGGAGAGCTGCTCCTGGGTGCCTATGGGTGATATACCATTCTAACTTGTGAAAGTGTCACAGGAAGCAGGGGCAGCCTCCATCTCATGGGAAGCTTGGAAGCAACTCTTAGGACAGATTGGTTGCCAAGGCAGTGAACTCATTCAGTTTCTGACCGAAGTGACCTCACCTCACTTCCTTGGTGATGGAACTCTGTGAACTTGCGATCCAGGAAGCCAGTCAAACATTGACAGTCCCAGTCCCAGTCTCAGTGGTTATACTTTTTGAATTTCCCAACGACAGAGTCAGTCTTTCTTGGTACCTACTAATGTTAGGATGGCCAAATGGCAGGAAAACTCTGAAGAGGGGCCTTTCCTGAGAAAACAGGTAGTGGCTCACCGCTGGCTCCTGACAACTTCAGAGAGTTGGCAAAGGACACAAAATCTGAGACAGGACAGACAATTTCGGGGGAACGTAGAATGGCCCACTGTCAGAGGACACTCCAAATAGTCACAACCTACTTGGAGGAAAGAGGTGCCTTTGTGGGTGTGGGTGTGGGTTTGTGGTTTTGGCTCATGTTCTGAGAAGAGGTAGGAAATGAGGTTTGATGGTTTGGGGTGAATTGTTTCTAGTAAGTCATTTGACAATGCGAGTGTTTCTGTGTCGCTGTATCCCGCTGTGTCCGTTATTGTAGATATTAGAAAAGAGAAAGCATTAATGGATGTGTCCTGTCTTTTAGAAAGCTTACCAGCATTCATGCTGCCCAATTTATAAATGGAATGCGGCTTGCCATAATGATGGGCAACACCTACGATCTTCCTTAGTTGCTGTTTTCTTCCTGAAATCTGGCCACTCTCCATAATAGGCTCATGGTTTTGTATCCAAGATATGTACCACCTCCATGCTCTGTGACATGGCCATGTACTGAATAACTGAAGTGAATTGCGAGCATCTCAGAAAACTCACATACCTGTTTAACCTGTAAAGTCTCATTGGAGAAACCCTGCTTTGGGCCTTTTGCTTACCTATTGTTCTGTTTCCCTGAATGTCAGGAAGGTCTTTGCCTCAGGACAACGCTTTGCGAAGTCTAAAGAAAACCTTTTTCAAATAAAAAAGAATGGGCATCAGCTGTGGCTCTTTGCTTAATTGCTTTGCAAAGAGATGTGTATGAATCAGCGTCTTGGCCCTGTGTTAGGCTGTAGCTTAGATTCTCAGCAACTGATGGATCTAAAGAAAGATCCCATGTGTGCATCCAAAACCAAAATAGCAAAAGAGCAGTCATTGTGGATGAAGTCTTTCGCCTTCCTCTGTATGGTTTCTGACATCAATCAAGTGAGAATAGGGATCCTTTAGGTCAAATGAGTTCTTCAGTTCCCTGCAGAGGCTAGCCCATAGGTGGTTCGGTTTTCTCATGACTCCAATTCATATAAAGAATTTAAACCCCACAGTCAGTAGTTCTCAAATTTGAGAAGTGGATCAGTATTAACGGCAGGCCTATTTGATCACTCCTGGTTCACCGGAAGGGTGTCCAGGTCATGCAGAATTTAGGTAAATGAGGGGCAAGAAAGCATATTTTGGACACTCTCTTGGGCTGCATTCCTCATGAAAATCTCCAGTCAGAGGTTATGATGAGTGTCTATATGGAAGAAGATGAGGGCCATGTGGGAGTGTTTTGGATTTAATTGTGGTTATTTTTGTGGCAGTTGGAAGGGATGACTGAGTCCACCTGGGTTTGAACTCTGGTGTGATTCCCCTTAGAGGCTGAGTACAGGAACTGAACTTAGAGAAGTATTGCCATGAATTGTGTTGGGATTTTAGAAGACCAAGCATGAGAGTCACCCTTGGAAACTGAGATCTAGGCCCAGGGTGGCTTTCCAGAGACCACTGGGAATCTCAGGCTTGATATCACATGATTTTATTCTTAACGACTTGGCAGTCTTAGTTGAGAGTCAAAACACACATGGACGTTACATTGTAGACCTCAATGGGCCTGGATTTATGTGACACTTTGGCCAATCTTTGGGAAACCTTGCCAGTGAGAGTTCTCCAGAACTTCATTTGAAATGAACTTCCACAACATTTAACGGTCCCTGAATGAATTGAAACCCACATGCTGCCAACTTCATCCTTGAAAAATTGCTAGATAAATACCATGAAATTTTTGAAATTCCCATGACCAGATGGCACTGGAGAAACTTTGGTTGTCCTGTTGCTGAACATGATTATTCAGGACAGTGACTTGATTGACTGAGTTTCATGAAAATGGTGTATAACAGAGATTCCAGGAAGTTGGACCCTGCAGAGTAGTGGGCCTAGTGCAGTGAAGGGCAGGTGTGTGATAAAAAAAAATCTTTGGTGGGGCCATGTGGATCTGCCATTGTCTTCCAATTGGCTTGTGACTGACATGGTGCAGCCAGCAGACGCTTCAATGTAAAGGTATCTTTTTATATGGAGAGGTTTCAGGCCAATGTTCAGAATCCGGTTGCTATGGTCAAGGAGGCAAGCTATGTGGAAGAGAAGCCTGGTTGGTACATTCTTCTGCAGGCCCTGACCCACCACAGGTGACAGAACTCCCTCCAGCACTGTGTCCCAGGTGAATTCCTTGTATTTCTTGAAGCAAATACGAAACTCCCAGTGCAGTAGCAAGAAACACCAGGAAAACTGGAGGATGACCAAATGGCTTCAGAGTCCACAAGAGTAGACAATTAGTCCCCAGTGGCCACAGTTTACCTACAAACAGAAAATTAAAGACAGCTTCCTCATGTTTATTGGAAAATAAGAAATCATGTATTCCAGGTCACATAGAAGCATACCCAGATTTGATTGTCTCACTACAAAGGAAGCTAAATCTCCTGACTACAACACATATTTCAAGTGCCCAACCTCAGAGGCAGTTCCTCAAGAAGTCTTTAGTCCAGCAGAGCTCCATGTTTGTGGAGTGTTTACCCTGTCCCTTACTTTTGGAATCTCCTCTACCACCTCCAAGTTTGTGAACTCGTGAGCATATTTGATTCCAGATATGTATTCACAGATTTTCTAACTCTTCTCCTCTAATTGTTTCTAACTTGGGGCCAAGGTAATCTCAAGGCATTGTTATGAATGAGAGTGGGAAGATACTTTTGTAGCATATATTTGCATAAACATTGGAATCATTTTCCAAATTTTCATTCGAAATACTGAATCCCTGACACAAACCCATGCCAACTAGACTCTGACTACTAATTCTAATATGATGGAGAAAATTAACCCAAACAGAATAGAAATACAAGCAGTTCAGAGGACGAATGGTGTATCATTGGAATTGCCTTTTGCTTTATATAGGGTAGGAGTTATAAATCTAGTCAATTTTTTGTTGAAATGGTTCTCCATGTGTTTTTCAAGTTAACAAATATGTGAATTCCTGTATACCTTTCTCTGTATCCTATTCAGCGCATGTATTTTTATATGCACATATAGAATCCTACCTGGTACCACACGTACATTCTTGTGAGGTGGCTCACTTGGCAGACACAAATTGTGAAAAGAGATCACTCCTACTAAACGCTGTTAAAACTGAAAATTCAAACTATTGATGAGCTTCCTAGTACAATAAAATTATACATGAATCCATGTTCAGTAAAACGAATTTATCTGGATCTGTGGATGACATATATTTCGTGGTGAATTTCAATTGGCTTATATTGCTACTTTTTAATGTCTGTTTGTGTGCGTGCCTGGGTGTGTGTGTGTGTGTGTGTGTGTGTTTATATATATATATATATACACACACACACACTCTACAGATTTTTCAAAATATGAAATATATGTGTATTATTATACACTCCGTAAATTCATTCATATTCATGTATGTGGATTAATAATCAACTTTTCACAAGATTATTCTGAGAAATATTCATCCACCTGAACTACATATTTGATTCCTAGTACTGAAAACTAACAGTAAATGGTGCATACAAATCCTAATATCTCTGCAGTAACTGACACAGTTTTATATCAATGCAAGTAGATTCCTATGGGACGTGATGTGTATTTTGTCTTTCATTTTTATTCAATACTGGTACATTACTTTTTCTTCAGTTAATGCACATGGTAGGATATATATTTAATCCACTAGTTCAGAAATTTATAGGCATTTTGTCTTACTTTCCATCACTTCCTAATTCAGAAAACATGTTTTCCACAGGGTTTCTTGACTGGTCTTTTCATGAGACTTCTTTCCCAAAATGCAAAGGTCACACTTATGTTTGTACCGAAGTCTAAATGGAAAGTGAGTATGGATTACTAAAAACATCTATGTCCAGGTTGCCTAATGCTATCAAATGTCAATCCTATTGGTGACTACATATTTGTTTCTTCCTAAGATTATATATTCAACCTCAACACTGTTGAAAATGCCTGATCCTATCACTTACTTTATACTTTGCCTGATTTCCTAATGTCTCTATTGATATATGGTTTCCTACATATTTTCCAGAGTTCATCAATGTGACTGGCTCTTCACATGTACTGATATTTACATTCATTCTCTACCCGAAACCCTACTGTTAAAGAACGTTTGGTTCAAATCCTATACTCACTCTGCTTTCTAAACCTAGTGAATATCTTCCTAATCCTACTGACTATCCTTTTGACTGGATGTTCTTTTCGACATTCAATCATCCAAGGTACAAGGTCCTATGCCATTGTATATCAATTTATCTGAGACATCTGTGCAGAATATTATTCAAAGCTGAGTATCCCAATCAAGGGCCCAATGCACTTCTGGGTTTCAAATCTTACCTAGATTTCTGTGTTCATACTTATATTTCACCTATATATTCTTGTAAATATCGCAGGTTCCCAAAACCATTATTCATCGCACAGAATGATTCCTAACCCAAATCAAACCTGTTATTAACCCTAAGCATACACTGTTCCATCAATCTATCTTTACAATAGAGCAGGGACAGAGTTGGTCTTACAATACAGGAATTTAGGGTATCTTCCACCTGCTGAAACCTCAAAGGTCCATGCAGAAATGATCTCTGGAGAAGACTTAGGCAGCTATGAAGGACCTGAGAGCGCAAAATCATCTTCCATGGCAAAAAAACCGGTCAGGATGAAGTATTGTGTCTGAATCAGTCGCTCTGTTCTTAATGTAGAGAAGATGGACAAAACCAGGCCTGTGTGGAGAGCTGTTCCATGGTGCCTGTGGTTGATATACCATTCTAACTTATGACTGAGTCAGAGAAAGTAGGGGCAGCCTCCATCTCATGGGACCTTTGTAAACAACTGTTAGGACAAAGTGGTTGCCAAGGTATTGACCTCATTCAGTTCCTGAAGGAAGTGACCTACCTCACTTCCTTGGTGATAGAACTTTCTGAACTTGGGATCCAGGAAGCCAGGCACCCAAAGCCAGTGCCAGTCCCATTCCCAGTGGGCACACTTGTTTGAATTTTCCAAGGACAGAGTCAGTCTTTCTTGGTACCTCCTGATGTGAGGATGACCAAATGCCAGGAGAACTCTGAAGAGGGGCCTTTCCTGAGAAAGCAGGTAGTGGCTCATTGCTGGCTCCTGACAACTTAACAGAGTTGGCAAAAGGGACCTGATCTGATACAGGACAGGCCATTTGGGGGGAACATAGTATGGTCCACCAGTCAGAGGACACTCCGGATAGTCACAGACCTAGTTGTGGGAATGAGGTGCCTTAGTGGGTGTGGGTGTGAGTTCGTGCTTTTGTCTCATGTTCTGAGAATAGGTAGCAAAGGTTGTTTGTTTGGTTTGGAGTCGACTGTTTCTAGTAAGTCGTTTGAGAAGGCGAGTTTTTCTATGTCTGTGTATCCACTGTGTCCGTGGTTGTAGTTATTAGAAAAGCCAATACATCAATGGAGGTGTCCTGACTAGTAGGAAGCTTCCAGGCATTTATTATGCCCTTTTTATGAATGGACTGCAGCTTGCCTTATGGATAGACAACACCTACTATCTTCCCAAGTTCCTGTTCACCTCCTGATTTCTGGCCTCTCTCCAGAATAGGCTCATGGTTTTGTGTCCAAGATATGTACCACCTCCAAACTCTGTGACATAGCCATGTACTGGATAGCTGAATGGAATGGGAACATCTCAGAAACCTCAGAGATCAGTGTAACCAGAAAAGTCTCAGTGGAGAAACCCTGCTTTGGGCAATTTGCTTACTTATGGTTCCCTTGCCCTGAATGTTAGGAATGTCTTTGCCTCAGGCCACCCGTTTGTGGAGCCTGAAGAAAACAGTTTTCAAATTGAAATGAATGGGCATCACCTGTGGCTCTTTGCTTAATTACTTTGGAAAGGGATGTGTCTGAATCAGCCTCTTGGCCCTGTGTGAGGTTGTGGCTTTGATTCTCAGAACCTGATAGATCTAAAGAAAAATCCCATGTGTGCATCCAAAACCAAAATTGCCAAAAGAGCAGTCATTGCTGATGAAGTCTTTCACCTCCCTCTGTAAGTTTTTTGACCTCTATCAAGTGAGAATAGGAAAGATACACCAAGTCAATTGATGGCTCCTATTGGAAAAATTCTATCACTGATGACAGCATCAGCATAAGTACCCCAACACTACGACAATTCGCTGCAGCAGCAGATAGTTCACAATGCATACAAGTGAGTTCACAATGCATACAAGTGATACATAATCCAGGCAAGTTCTGCAAGCAGTTCAGTGATGGCTATTGCAGAATCTGTAGATTGGTTTTATCTTTGTCTTCACTGGCACTGGGATGAAAATAGGAATTCTGGCAGTAATGGCTAAAGAAAAAATTATGTAACATTCCTGAGGGCACTAAAAGAAAACAATTTTCTTAACAATTTACATTATCTTGAAGAGAATAATTAAATATAATGAAAAGGATAAGTGAAAGTAAACAAGCACGTCTGTTAACCTCCTATTTTTTCACATATTAAGACAATCCTGAACAGTTGTTTTCCCAATTTAAATTAAACAATTTAATTCACGTGAATAAAAAAAATGGATATATTATTTCATTAGCACTCATCATATGTGATATATGGACATACGCACATTCAAATATATAACACAAAACACAAGTGTGCACACATAATAAATACATAGAACACATAATATAATAGTAAAGGCCTTATAACTTTTTACATGTGAAATCATCATTGCAATGTTTAAAAACTCTATAGTCAAAAAATAGAACTGATAAGCAAAACATTATCCTAGGTCTGTATGAGCTCAAAAAAAAAAAAAAAAAAGAGAACTTCATGATGTGGGAAAGGGCAATAATAAAATAGATATTGAAAAAAGCATTCCTGTTCTGTCGCAGATGTAAGGATAGCCAAACTGGAGTTTTCGATATCAGCTGTTATGGATTGGAGACAAATCATCTTATTTTGGTCTATTGAAAGCGCTTCAGTTAATCTCTCTGGAATCCAAATCGGCTGCTGTTCTCCTTGTGGAAACACATAAACAGACCCCCGACTCCAGGCAATCACTGGGTCGGGACCTTAGTTAATCTCTCTGGAATCCAAATCGGCTGCTGTTCTTCCTGTGGAAACCAAAAAACAGACCTCCAACTCCAGAAAATTAATGGGTCAGGACCTTTCCCTTTTCCTGTTAGAATATCCTTCCAAAGTACCTCGGGCTTATACACATTTTTTGGACACTTATGCCTTTCTGCAGCACTAAGTCCTGAAAATCCAAATTTAAAAAGTTTAGATTAAAAAGGATTATATTAATTTTATCTTTGGGAAATTTATATTCCTTCCCAATTCTGTCTTCTTACTTTAATGAGTACATTTTAATAGTGTGATGTGCTCTTTCAACTATGGCTTGTCCCTGTGGATTGTATGGGTTTCCTGTTATATGAGTAATGCCAAATGATGAGCAAAATGGTTTAAAAGAGGTAGAAGTATAACCGGGGGCATTATCTGTTTTTTACTGTTTTGGAATGACCACAGTGGCAAAATTTTGTAAGCAATGAGCTATAACATCTTTAGTTTTTTTTCCCCCATGAAGGGAGCCCATCAAAAATCCAGAAGAAGTATCAACTGTAACATGCAAATATTTTACTTTTCCAAATTCTGCCAAGTGTGTGACTTCCATCTGCCATATATGGTAAGGTATCAATCCTCTAGGATTGATTCTAAGATTAAAATGTTGTAAAATGGTCACACAATTTTGACATTGTTTTATTATTTGTCTAGCTTGCTCCTTAGTTATTTTAAAATGCTTTTGTAAAGTATTAGCATTGATATGGAACTTTTCATGAAAATTTATAGCTTCTTCTAGTGTAGAGAAAATATGTATGTATGTCATGTGTAGTTTTACCTGCTAAATCATTGCCCAAACTAAGGGCTCCAGGCAATCCTGTATGTGCCAAGATATGTCCTATTAAGAATGGATCTTTTCTGTCCCAGATTAGACTTTGTATACTGGAAAGCAAAGAGAAAACAGTAGAGGAAGGGGAAATCCTACCAGCATCTTCAAGGGATACTATAGCATTAACTATATACTGACTATTGGAAAATAAATTAAACACAGAATCTTTAAACATCACAAAAGCTTATAATACTGCATTAAGCTCTACCTTTTGAGCTGATTGTTGGGGTGCTAAAAATGTAAAAATTTGATCAGGTGTAACTATTGCTGCTGTACCATTATTTGACCCATCAGTGAATATATTTGGAGCATTCATGATAGGTGTTTTCTTGTAATTTTTGGAAAAATTACAGGATGCAATGACCCAAAAGACAATAAAAGATTAGATGGTAAGTGGTTATCAAATGAAACATTAGATTTACACAGGATTATTGCCCAAGTATTTAACTCATTAGCTAATTCATCAATTTGATTCATAGTGTATGGAGTAATAATTTTATTGGGAGAAATTCCAAACACTCCCTTTGCTGCTTTTATTCCTATTAGTATTAATTGTCCCTAAGCCTCAGGATACCTAGTAATAATAGTGTTAGAAAAATAAGATAAATGTATCCATAATAATGGACCTTCTTGCCAAAATACTCCTGTAGGAATATTTTTTTGTTGGTAGCACAATGAATAATAGAGGCATTATTTTATCAAATCTATCCAAATGCATATTTCCCATATATGTTTCAATGATTTTTAATGCCTTTCGTGCTTCAGGCATTAACATTCTGGGTGAATTTGGATCAGATGGACCTTTTAGGATATCAAATATAGGTCCCAACTCTCCTGTTGGTATACCTAGATAAGGCCTTATCCAATTAATGTCTCCTAATAACTTTTGAGAGTCATTAATTGATTTGAGTTGATCTACTAGTATTTGAATTTTTGGTGGACTGACCATGGTTGAGGATAATAGAACTCCTAAATAATTACTTGGAAAATTTAATTGTACTTTATCAATTGATATCCCTAGATTATAATTTTTTAATAAGTTTGTAAGTGTGGCATAACATTCTAGCAATGGGTTTTTAACTTGTGTGCTAATAACACATCATCCATATTGTGAAATATTTGTAGTTCAGGATTTTGATTTCTAAGTGGCTGGATTACTTTGTTAACATAAATTTGACAAATAGTTGGGCTGTTAGGCATCCCTTGAGGGAATACTTTCCACTCATACCTCTGATCAGGACCTTCATGATTCAGTGCAGGGATAGTAAATGCAAAACTTGGACTATCCTCAGGAAGAATTGGAAATGAAAAAAAAAAACAATCTTTAATATGTATAACTAAAACATACCAAGTTTTTGGCAAAGCAGACAATTGAGGAATCCTTGATTGAGCAGGTCCCAAAATAACCATCTCATTATTAATGGCTCTTAAATCTTCCAATAATCTCTATTTACCAGATTTCTTTTTGATGACAAAAATGAAAGTATAATGGGGAGATACAGAAGGTTGTATATGTTCTTCCGCTAATTGTTGTTTGACCAGGAACTGGGCTGCTGGTATCTTTTCTTTAGTCAGGGTCCACTGAAGAACCCATACTGGTCTTTCTGATTTCCAAGTAATTTTTATTGTCTCAGTGGCCCTTTCTGAAAATCCAACCCATGTCTGTCTGTTGCTTGGTCTATTTGTGTTGGTGCTGATATACCTTGATCTTGTTTTTCTAATCTTTTTCCTTTCCTAAAACCTTCTCTAGCCATAATAGTGGGTGCATTTTGATTGATGTTATTTGTTAATGTCAAACCTAATTGATCTAGGACATCTCATCCCCAAAAATTTACGGGAAGATGATCCAATACATATGGCTGTATAGTTCTTTCACATTCTTCAGGATCCTTCCAATCCAATGCCATTGCACTTCTATGGGGATTAGTTGCCACTCCTAGGTCTCAAAGTATTTTAGTGTACAGTTGTAATGGCCAATGTTTTGGCCATTCTTGATGAGAGACGATGCTAACATCTGCACCTGTATCAAGTAGCCCATTAAATTCATGTCCTTGAATATTTAGTTTTAGCCTGGGGCGAGAATCTAAATTTAAAGAAAGCATAACCAAATCTACACCTGTGGAGCCTAATCCCTTGGAACCTCTTTCTACAGCACGACTGGAAAATTGATCATGCAGACTGAGTATTATTAGTAACTGTGCTATTCTATCTCCTGGTGAAATTACTGATATGTCCTTTGGAGAACTGGGTATAATTTTATTTCACCTTCATAATCGGGATCAATTACCCAAGGACTTATCATAAGTCCTTTTAGATTAGAAGAGCTGCGTCCCAATAATAAGCCTACCGTTCCTTTGAGAAGAGGTCCTCTCACCCTGTGTGAATGATTTGAACCCCCATCTCTACAGTTAGTACTGATCTGACGGAGGTGCAGATATCTAACCCTGCGCTCCCTCTGATTTGTCTGATGAGGCGTCTGATGGACAATGTGTCCTGGGCACTACACTGATGGGGTTGCTGGGTTCCTCCAGTTCTCTGTATATTTGTGGTTTTGGGCCCCAGAGCATTGGGCTCCCCTGTCCATTTTTTGGCAATGGAGCCCGATGCCTTTCTCCATGATATCGTGGATAAACAGCTAGTCCTTGTTCATTTTTGATAATGAAGTACCCTCTATGGTGGTTTGAGAACGGCATTCATTAGCCCAAAGTCTCCCTCTATGGCATCGTGGGCAAATACCCACGTATTCTACTCCTTTGGTACCTAGTTTTGTTAAACCCTCTTCCTATGAAGCAATTCCTTTTAAAATGTCCTGTTTGTTCACAATTGTAGCATGTTCCTGGTCTGGCATCTAAAGCCTGTTTTACTGCAGCTGCCATGACTTTCTCTTATTCATTAATGTCTTTACATAATTTAATATATGTGTTTAAATCTTCATGTTTCCATGGTCTAGTGATATCTCTGCACCAACGATTCGCTTGGTCATAAGCCAGTTTTTTATTAACGGCATTGCTTTTTCTGTATTCCCCAAAACTCTGGTAGCTGTTTGAATAAGCCTATCTACAAATTCAGTGTAAGATTCATTAGCTCCTTGTATTACCTTAGATAATTGACCTTGTAAACCTCCATGTCGTTGTAAAGTCTTCCATGCCCTAACCGCCTCTGCAGCAATTTTTGCGTATATGCCAGGATCATATGCAATTGGTTGCTGCTGATCCTCATAAGGTCCCTTTCTAACAACATATCTAGATTTCTCTGAGGATAACCAGTTTCTGCATTACGCCTAGCCGTCTCCTTGCAAAATTCCTCATTGGCAACCTTCCATAAAAGGTATTGACCTCCATTTAGCACAGCTTTACACATATTATCCCAATCTACTGGCGTCATATTCAATTTGTTAATGGATTCGACCAAGCTTACAATGAAGGGTGCTTGAGGACCATAGGTTGTTACAGCCCCTTTTAGATGTTCACTATTTTGAAATTTAAAGCATGGTGAATTCGCTGCCCTCCTACCTCAAAATCAGGGCATGTTCATACTTGAGATCCTGTCTCAGGATCCGAACTATCAACTGTGGGGTTTCGGGGCCTCCCAGCATATGGAGGTGGCCTTGTTATTTGGACATTTACATCCTCTGGTGATAGAAAGGTGTTAGTAACAGTCTCCTGTAGAGGAGGCACTGTTGGTTGGACATTTACGCCCTCTAGTGATAGAAAGTTGTTAGTAGCAGTCTCCTTTTGTAACTTTGCCCCTGATGGCTTTTTCTGCCCTAAGCTTTGTTCTTCTATCTTTGTCTGAACTGAAGTCTTTGAACTAAGCAAACAAGATATGAACGTCCTCAATGGCAATGTGCCAACTGGCAGAGTCCCTGGGCTGTTCTTTTACCCCCTTTTAAATCTTCACCATGATGGTTCCATTATGGTATATTTAACAACTCCTTAAAAATCCATGGGCTACATTTTTGTATTGTATCAACGTATGCCCTGACTGTTCTTGACTTTACTGAGATGCCTCCTTCCTCTAACAATTTACTTAACATTCTTTCAGTTTGTTTTTTTTACTAATTTCTGATCCCTTATTTCTACTATAATACAACCCAACAAGACGATGCCAAACAAAACCGAGACAGAATAAAATAAAAAGGGAACAACAAAAAGTCATTATAGCCTTTATATCCTACTGACATGTGCATCCCTCCTTTCTCCCTATCTGTTCCTCAGAAGTAAATAATTTTTTCTCAGATGTGAGCGGTTTTTCATCCATCTCACTCATCTCCATGGACAGGCTTCAAAAGTGAAGCAAAACAAAAGAGGAATCTTAAATGGCTACCCATCCTCTCGCCCTTCGCTCAGGGGTGAGCAGTTTACCTTATCAGTTACCCTCAGTGGCTCCCCGTGCAAGCCATAAAAATGCTGCAGTCTGGCTGGGCACGATTCAAGAGCCACTGTTCAAAAGAAACAAACTTTATTTTTAGAACCACACATGCCAAACAATACAGCTCGTCAGGAAAAACCCTCAGAGCCCAACTGCCACCACTGGCTTCCTTGCAAAGTTTCTGTCACACCCACAAGCCTCTCCACCTCCCACAATCTTCCTGCTCTTGAAGCTATTTAGCTGCGTCAGGTGGGTGGAGCCAAAAAAGTCCCACAATGAGCAGCTCTGTGGTCTGAAAGGGCAGGGAAACTGCCCAATGAGCATCACCGCAGAGGAGCCAATCAGCTAGATGTTGCTGGGGCCGCTGTGAGCCAATAATCATCTGGCAGGGGAATGTTGCTGGTAGCTGGAAGTTTAATGGGGCCCCTTAAGCTGTGGCTTTCAACAAATTGGTGTCTCCTTTCTCTGTAGACTATTCAGCACGTGTATTTTTATATGCACATATAGAATCCTACCTGTTATCACACGTACATTTTTGTGAGGTTGCTGACTAGGCAGATACAAGTTATGAGAAGAGGTCACTCCTCTTAAATACTGTTGGAATTGAAAATTCAACCTATGGGTGAGCTTGCTAGTAGAACAACATTATATATAGATCCATTTTCAGTGAAATCAATATTTTTGCACCTGTGAATGATACATATTTCATGATGAATTTTGATTGGCAAATATATTGCTAGTTTTAATGTCTGTCTGTCTCTGTGTGTGTGTGTGTGTGTGTGTGTGTGTGTGTGTGTGTGTATATATATATATACTCTCCAAATTTTTCAATATATGAAATATATGAATCTTATTATACACTCCTTAAAATCATTCATATTTATGTATGTGGATTTATGATCAACTATTCACAAGATTATTCTCAGAAATATTCATCCACCTTAAATACAGATTTGTTTCCTAGTACTGAAGACTAACTTCAGTGAATGGTGCACACAAATCCTAATATTTCTACAGTAAAACCTAGTTCAACATCAATGCAAGCATTTTCCTATGGGACATGATGTGTATTTTGCAGTTCATTTTTATTAAACAGTGGTACATTACTATTTCTTCAGTTTATGCACATCATATGATATATATTTCATCCACAAGTTCACAAATTTATAGGCATTTGTTTCAATTTCAATCACCTCCTGCTTCAGAACACATATATTCCTCCAGGGTTCTTGACTGGTCTTGTCATGAGACTTCTTTCCAAACACATTATTTTTGATTTTCAGAATCATATTTGAAGCAAAACTCACACACTCTTCATGATAAACCATAACCCTAATATTACCGTTAGATGTATAACTGGTTGTAATGAATGTATGAATATCAATTTAAGATTTCCAGTATATTTTCAGATATCAAATCAATCCACTATTTAAAGTTGGAACCAGTTATATTATTTATTCACAGTATGGTCTATTCATACATTATTTCTATATCCATTGACACAGGGTACTCCACTTTTTTCCCCCCAATATTTATACGTCTTCAAAATATTGCCCCCAGTAATGGTGGAAGAAATGCTCATGTCACCTGATCTACATATAAATTTTAACACAGTAATATTCTGGACACAGAAAGCAAAAGTCACTCTTATGATTGTAGCAAAGCCTAAAAGAAAAGTGAGCATGGATTACTAAAAATATCCATGTCCCGGTTTCTTAATGCTGTAAAATGTAAATCCTATTGATAAATCCTATGTATTTGTTTCTTTCTAAGATTATATATTCAAACTCAACCCTGTTCAAAATGTCTAATCCTATCCCTCACTTTATACTTTGCCTGATTTCTTAATGTCTCTATTGATATCTGCTTTCCTAAATATTTTCCCCATTTCATCATTGTGTCTCACTCTTCACATGTGCTGATATTTACATTCACTCTCTTATTGAAAACCAATTGCTAAAAATCTTTTGGTCCAAATCCTATACTCATTGTTGTTTCTAAACCTAGAGAATATCTTCCTAAACCTACGGACTTTCCCTTTGTGACTGGATGTTCTCTTCAACTTTCAATCATCCAAGGTACAAGGTCCTATGTCATTGTATATCGATTTATCTGAGACATCTGTGCAGAACATAATTCAAAGATAAGTAACCCACTCAATGGCCCAATGCCCATCTGAGCTTCAAATCCTGCCTAGATTTCTGTTTTCATACTTTTATTTTACCTATATATTCTTGTAAATATTGCAGATTCCCAGAACGAATATTCATCCTGCAGAATGATTCCTAACCCAAATTTAACGTGTTAATAACCCAAACCATACACTGTTTCCTCAATCTAACTTTACAGAAGAGCAGGGACAGTGTGACCAGGAAAGTCTCAGTGGAGAAACCCTGCTTTGGGCCTTTTGCTTACCTATTTTTCTGTTGCCCTGAATGCCAGGAAGTTCTTGACCTCAGGCTAACCCTTTGTAAAGCCTGAAGAAAACAGTTTTCAAATGGAAATGAATGGGCATCACCTATGGCTCTTTGCTTAATTTCTTTGGAAAGGGATGTGTCTGAATCAGCCTCTTGGCCCTGTGTGAGGCTGTGACTTAGATACTCAGCACCTGATGGATCTAAAGAAAGATCCCATGTGTGCATCCAAAACCAAAATGGCAAAAAGTTCACTCATTTTGGATGAAGTATCTTCCCTTCCTCTATTAGATTCCTGACCTCCATCAATTGAGAATAGGGATTTTTTGGGGTCATATGAGTTCTTCAATCCCTAAAGAGGTGCTTGGGTTTCTCATGATTCCAATTCACATAAAGAACCTGTACCTATCAATCAGAAGTAGTCAGTCAATATTGCTCCCAGAAATGGTGGAAGAAATACTCATATCACCTGATCTTCATATACATTTATTCACAGAAATATACTGGACACTAAATTCAAAGTTCACATTTATGATTGTACCAAAGCCAAAATGGAAAATTAACATGGATTACTAAAATCATCCATGTCCAAGATTACTTATGCTCTCAAATGTCAATCCTATTGATGACTACATATTTGTTTCTTCCTAAGATTGCATATTCAAACTCAACCCTTTGAAAATGTCTAAGCCGATCTCTCACTTTTTACTTTGCCTGATTTCATAATGCCCCTATTGATATCTGCTTACCTACATATTTTTCCCACTTCATCATTGTGACAGACTCTTCACATGTGCTGACATTTAAATTCATTTTCTAACCGAAACCCTATTGCTAAAGAAATTTTGTTCCAAATCATACACTCACCCTTTTTTCTATACCTACCTACTATCTTCCTATTCCTACTGACTATCCCTTTTTGACTGGATGTTCCCTTCTACATTCAATCATCCAAGGTACAAGGTCCCATGCCATTGTATGTTGATTTATCTGAGACATCTGTGCAGAATGTAATTCAATGCTAAGTACCACAATCAAGGGCCCAATGCCCTTCTGGGCTTCCAATCTTACTTGGATTTCTGTTTTCATACACACTGTTCACCTCTATATTCTTATAAATTTCGCAGGTTGCCAATACCATTATTCATCCACAAAATGATTCCTAACCCAAATCGAACGTGTTATTAACCCTAAACATACATTGTTCCCTCAATCTTACTTTACAGAAGAGCAGGGACAGAGGTGGTCTTATAATACTGGAATGTAGGGATCCTCTACCTGCTGAGAACTTCAAAGATCCATGCTGAAAGGATCCCTGGAGAATATGTAGGCAGTTATGAAGGACCTGAGAGAGCACAAGTCATCTTCCATGGCAAACAACCTGGTCAGGATGAAGGGTTGTGTCTTAATCAGCCTCTCTCTTCTTAATGTAGAGAAGATGGACCAAATCAGGCCTGTATGGAGAGCTGTTCCCAGGGGCCTATGGTTGATATACCATTTTAACTTGTGAAATTGTCACATTAAGTAGGGGAAGACTCCATCTCATGGGACCCTTGGAAGCAACTGTTAGGAAAAAGTGGTTGCCAAGGCAGTGACTTCATTCAGATCCTGAAGGAAGTAACCTCACCTCACTTCCTCGGTGATGGAAATTGACATCCAGGAAGCCAAGCACACAGAGCCTGTCCCAGTCCCACTCCCAGTGGTGTCACTAGTTTTGAATTACCAAGGACAGAGTCAGTCTATCTTGGTACCTACAGATGTGAGAATGGCCATATGCCAGGAAAGCTCTGAAGAGGGGGCTTGTATGAGAAAAGAGATAGTGGCTCACCACTGGCTTCTGACAAGTCTCAGTGAAGAAACCCTGCTTTGGTACTTTTAATTACCTATTGTTCTGTTGCTCTGAATGTCAAGAAGTTTTTTGCCTCAGGCCACCCCTTTGGGAAGCCTGAAGAAAAGAGTTTTCAAATGGAAATGAATGGGCATCATCTGTGGCTCCTTGCTTAATTGCTTTGGAAAGGGATGTGTCTGAATCAGCCTCTTGTCCCTGTGTGAGGCTACGGCTTAGATTCTCAGCACCTAATGGATCTAAATAAACATCCCACGTTTGCATCCAAAACCAAAAAAGCCAAAAGAGCAGTCATTGTGGATGAAGTCTCTCACCTTCCTCTGTAAGATTCCTGACGTCCATCTATGAGAATAGGGATCCTTTGGGTCCAATGAGTTCTTCAAAGCCCTGCAGAGACTAGACCATACGTTCATAGGTTTCTCATGACTCCAATTAACATAAAGAATCTAAACCCCACAGTCATTAGGCCTCAAAATGTAGAATCAGAGCAGTATTAAGGGCAGGCCTCTTTGATCACTCCTGGTTCACAGGAAGGGTGTCCCAGCCACACTGACTTTAGGCAAATGGGGGCAAGGGACCTTATTTTGGATTCTGTCTTTGGCTGTGCCCCTCATGAAAAACTACAGCCTGAGGTTATGATGAGTGTCTATATGAAAGAAGATGAGGGCCATGTGGAAGTGTTTTGCTTTTAATTGTGGTCATTTTTGTGGCTGTTGGAAAAGATGATGGGTCCACCTGGTCTTGAACACTGGTGTGATTCCCCTTAGAGACTGAGTTATGGAATGGACCTCAAAGAAGTATTGCCATGTATTGTTTGGGGATTTTAGGATGCCACGCATGAGAGTTGCCCTTGGAAACTGAGATCTAGGCCCAGGGTGGCATTCCACAGAGCACTGGGAATCTCAGGAAGAATATCACATGATTTTATTCTTAAAGAATTGGCAGCCATAGTTGCAAGTCAAAACACAAATGGACCACACATTGTAGACCTCAAACGCCTGGCTTAATGTGACCTTTTTGCCTGTCTTTGGGAAGCCTTGCCTGTTAGAATTCTCCAGAGCTTTTATTGAAATGAGCTTCCTCTCTATTTAATGGTTCCTGAATGAATTGAAACCCACAGTGCCTCCAACTTCATCCTTGACAAATGCCTGATAAAAAACATGAAATTTTTGAAATTCCCATGACCACTTCGCACTGTAGAATCTTTGGATGTCCTATTGATGATCACGAGTGTACCAGACAGTGCCTGATTGACTGGGTTTCATGAAAATGGTGTAGAACAGAGATGGCAGTAATTTGGAGCCTGCTGAGTAGTTGGCCTAGAAAAGTGATGTGAAGGTGTGTGTTAAAACATCTGTGGTTGGGTGATGTGGATCTGCCATTGGCTTTCAAATGGTTTGTGACTGACATGGTGCAGCCCCCAGACCCTTGTATGTAAAGGCATGTTGTTATATGGAGAGATTTCAGTGCAATGTTTAGAATCAGATTGCTAAGGTGAAGGGGGCAAGCTATGTGGGATAGAAGCCTGATTGGTGCATTCTCCTGCAGACCCTTACCCACCACATGTGACAGAACTCTTTTCAGTACTGTGTCCCAGTTGAACTCTTCGTATTTCATGAAGCAAATACCAAACTTCCAGTGCAGCTGCAAGAAACACAACAAAATTGGAGGATGAGCAAATGGCTTCCAAACTGGAAGACACTTAGCCCCCAGTGACAACAGTTTACCTACAAAAAGAGAATTCAGCACTGCTGCCTCATGTCCTTTGGAAAATAAGAAACCATGTCCTCCAGGTAACATACATGCAGACCCAGCTTAATGGTCTCACTACAAAGGGAGCTAAAGCTCCTGACAACAACATATATTTTAAGTGCCCAACCTCAGAGGCAGTTTCTCAAGAAGTCTTTAGTCCAGCAGAGCTCCATGTTTGTGGAGTTTTACCCTCTCCCTTACATTTGGAAACTCCTCTACCACCTCCAAAGTTGTGAACTCCTGAGCATTTTCCATTCTTGATGTGTATTCACAGATATTCTAACTCTTCTCCTCTAATTGTGTCTTAGTTGGGGTGAAGGTAATGTCAAGGCATTGTTCTGAATGAGAGTGTGAAGATTTTTGGGTAGCACATATTTGCAAACACATTGGATTCTTTCTCCAATTTTTCATTTGAAATACTGAATCCCTGACTGTAAGGGGTAGAAGGAATTCTTTTTCAAAGAATAGCCTGACACTTACAAGAAACAGCCCCCAGGGAGACATCCTGTCTGGGAGACATCCTGTAGTCATCTGTGTTCCTGAGACATCCTGTGGCCATCTGTCTTCCTGAAATATTCTGAGGTTATCTCACCTTGTGAAGACATCCAGGAACTGCCGATAAGAGAGATTTCAAATCTCCAGCATATAAATTCCCCTGTGTGAACAATAAAAGTTTGCATCTTGATCAGAACTTTTGTCTTGCTTTCATCTCTCATGTCTCTTGTCCCTTCATTCCTCCCCATCTACGTTCGCTACCCACGTTGATGTGTCCTGCAGGCTGGGACAACTGGCGCCCAATGACTGGGGCTCGAGCCTTTGACTGAGGGGGAACCCCGTCCTCCTGGAAGATTTGGACAAGTGGAGCTCACGATTGCCTCAGCAGACACCACTGAGAGACAGATCCAGGAGGAGAGTGGGGATGACGCACAGTGAGTGACCCACCATGGGAAAAGCAATTTCGTCACATGATTTGTTTTTGTCAGGCCAAAAGGTATCCTTAAATACATGGGGGCACGTGTTAAGAAAAATGACTTAAAATTTTTCTTTTCATACATTGAAAAATTGTTTCCATGGTTTCCCCTTGAAGGGATCATTGATGGTAAAAGATGGCTTAGAGTAGGAGACATTTTAAAAGATTATTATGAATCCTTTGGCCCAGAAAAAGTGTCTGTTCCTACCTTTTCTTTCTGGAAATAAATTAGTGAAATTCTTAAAAGTTCACCCTTTGACAATGGTACCTTAATACTTGTCAGGATTGGGGAAGAGACTATGCAAAAGACCTCTCGTCCCTTCTCGGCATGCCCATCAGTTAGTATAGACATAGACCCTTCTTAGTCTCCCCAAGACCCTGGGAACCTTCCTGATCTTCCTCAAAATCCCACCCTAATGAATAAGGCTCCAATGGTTTCCAACAGCCTTTATGCAGTTTTAAATCCCAGAGAAACATTGACCCCTGGGGAGGAGGCTACCTTGGAGAAGGAAGCAGCTCGCTACCATTCAGAATACCCGCCACCTCTCAGGACCCTGCCACAGCCTATAGGACTTACACATTCCCCTCCCTCCTATATCCCTCCTGCCTTTTGTGCTCTGGCCCTTCAGGGGCCAAATGTCCCCCCAGATATTTTTTCCCCACTTCCCTTGCCTAATCCGGCTCCCTTGAGAGAGTCTCTCCAACATGGATGGGAACGGATCCAATTTTTAAAAGAATAAAGATCCCTTGACTCTGAGCTCTCTCCATTAGCCTTAGGAATGGAGTCAACACAAGCTGACCCACAGTGGTCTAATACAAAGGCGAAGCCGCTCCATCGGCCTGTGCTCGCCTTCCCAGTCACCAACAGTCAGATAGATAAGCCTGCTCAGGCTGAGGTCAAAGACTTACAAGAGGATCAAGAGGAGGAAGCGGAGGAAATGGATCAAGGAGATCAGGACTTAGAGGATGAGAAGTTCACCCCTAGGCAGGAAGGAACCCAGAGTGTCTACAAAAAATTTAGCCTCCATTTTCTTGAAAAACTTAAAAAGGCTTGTGCTCACTATGGCCCCACTGTGCCCTACACGTTGGCTTTATTAGAAAGCCACAACACACAATTTCTTACTCCCAATGATTGGAAATTTTTAGACCGAGCTGCCCTCAGTGCCGGAGACTTCCTACTATGGAATGCGGATTTCAAAGAGCCCTGTCAGAAACTGCTCAAAAAAAATTTAACAAAGGCCTCCTCTAAATCCTGGACTTATGTTAAGCTAGTGGGCAATGCAACTTTTGACACTAAAACTAAACAGGCACGTTTCCCTGCTGGACTTTTTGCGCAGATTTAGATGGCTGGCTTACATACTTGGAGACGCCTCCCTGAAAGGGCCTCGGCTATCACTTCCCTGGCCAGAATTCGACAAGGGCCCGACGAGCCTTATAGCGACTTTGTTCCCCGGCTTAACCTAGCTGCGGAATGCTTGCTTGGACCAAGCGAAAGCGAAAGCACCTTTGTAAAACATCTTGCCTTTGAAAACGCCAACCCAGCATGTCAGGATGTTCTTCGACATCATAAGAATAAAGGGAAACTTTCTGACTTTATTAGAGTCTGTGCAGGGGTGGGTGCAGCCCATGCCATGGGTCTCACTTTAGTGCTCCCTTTACCAAGGCCTTTTACAATCCTGGCTCACGTATTTGCTTTACTTGTAAACAACCAGGCCATTTTGCACGCAAGTGTCTGACAGGCAAACAAAGAGTAAGAATAGCGTCTCCTCAAACTGGAGCTAAACCGCCCCCAGCTACACTTTGTCCTTGATATAGTAAAGTTCATCACTGGGCCAGTGAGTGTAGATCAATGACAAATGCCCTCGGACAGCCTATTTCTTCCTGCTTCTCAGGAAACTCCCTGGGGCAATAAGGTTTGTTCCCTTCCAAACTCCCAACCTACCTCAAAATCCTTCTCCACAATTGGCTCCCTCCAACTACCCACTCCAGGCAGTGCAGGATTGGACCTCTGTACCACCACTGATACAACATTAGACTCAATGCAAGGGCCCCAGATAATACCAACTGGAATTATGGGTCCCCCTCCATCTCATACGTGTGCCCTTCTTCTTGGAAGAGCCTCTACTACCTTAGAAGGTGTTCAGGTCTTCCCTGGCATTAATGATAATGATTTCACTGGAGAAATAAAAATACTGGCCACAGTTATTAATAGAGTTGCGGCCATCCCAGGAGGAAAAAGTCTTGCACAATTAATACTCCTTCCATTAGATTAAGGGGCACTTCCACCACCCAAACCTACTGTGGGGGACTGCCTCCTTGGGCTCCTCTGAGGTATATTGGGTTCATCCCATTTCTCATAATAAACACACCCTTACCTTACTTATTGAAGGAAAGGAATTCCAAGCAATTTTAGTTACTGGAGTTGATGCGACAATATTTCTCAAAAATACTGGCGATCAGGTTGGCCCCTCACCCCATCCTTGACTGACCTTAAAGGGATAGGAAAGTCAAAAAATCCTCTGGTCAGCTCTACTGCTCTTAGCTGGACTGATAAAGAGGGTAATAAGGGAACTGTCACTTCTTTCGTTGTTCCTGACCTCCCTGTTTACCTATGGGCCTGAGATATTTTGAGTCAAATGGAAGTTATTCTTGCCAGTCCCAATTCCATGGTGACTCATCAAATGCTCCGTATGAATTTTGTCCCTGGTACAGGCCTTGGGAGGCTGAGACAAGGACTGGTGGGGCTTATACAACCCATAAAAAAAAATACATATGGACTTGGATATTTGGATTTTTAGTGTCGGTCCCTGACCCTCCTGTACCCCATGCAGATAAAATTATTTGGGAGACTCAGACTCTTGTGTGGGTGGATCAGTGGCCCCTTACCCATGAAAATTTGGAGGCTGCCTCCATGTTAGTGAAGGAACAGGTGGCAGCCCGCCATGTAGAGCCCTCAACCTCACCATCGTAAACTCCTATTTTTGTTATCAAGAAAAAATCAGGCAAGTGGTGCCATTTACAAGATTTGTGTGCCATTAATAAAGTTATACTCCCGATGGGAGCACTACAGCCAGACATTCCCAAACCAGTGGCTATTCACAAAAACTATTGTAAAATGGTTATGGACTTAAAAGTTTGCTTTTTTATCATTCCTTTACATCCTGAGGATAGACCCTATTTTGCCTTTAGTCTTTCTTGCATTAATATTCAGGGCCCTATGCAGAGACTTCAATGGAAGGTTCTTCCCCAAGGTATGGCCAACAGCCCTACTCTTTGCCAAAAATAGGTTGCTCAAGCAGAAGACCCTGTGAGAGAGTGAGGGCCACAAATTTATATTTTACATTATATGGATGATTTGTTAATTGCTGCACCTAATACCCATGACCTTAATAATTGTTACTTGGACTTTTATAAAATCCTCACTACCTTGGGACTACAGATAGCTCCTAATAAGGTTCAAACACAGGACTCTTATAAGACTTTGGGCCTTAAAATTCTAGAAAATCAGATCCAAATTTCTAAAATACAAGGACGTGTGGACCATCTTCACACCCTTAAAGATTTTCAGAAATTACTGAGGGATATTCAATGTCTAATAACATATTTAAAATTATGCACTTGTGTACTTTTGACCCTTAATGATATTTTGAGAGGTAATTTCCACCCCTCCTCCCCTCAAAATCTTACTCCCAAGGCATGACAGGCATTAAACCAAGTAACAGAAGCCATTGCCCAACAATTTGTTACACAAATTTCTTATAACCTTCCTCTGGTTCTGGTTATTTTACACACTCCTCATACACCCACAGGAATATTTTGGCAGCGAGTTCCACATTTTAAAAATAAAGACTGCCCCTTGTTTTGGGTCCATTTACCCACCACATCCTCGAAGGTAATTACTGTTTATCTTGCTCAGGTAGCTTCTATTATTTTTAAAGGTCATTTGATTTCTCTACAACATTTTGGCAAACACCCGGATAATATTTTTATTCCATATACTAAGGACCAAACCCAATTTTTACTAGAGACAAGGGATGAATGTGGTATTGCCCTATCAGGCTTTTGGGAACAATTGATCACTACCTCCCCAAAGACCCCCTTTTACATTTTGTCCAGTTACATCCATTTACTTTTCCTGAAATTACTCAAAAGGCTTCCATTCCTCAATCCCTTACTGTCTTTACAGACGGTTCCTGTAATGGCCCAGCGGTGTTTGTTGTCAATAACAAGCCTACCACCTTTGATACTGTCTATCAGTCACCACAGTTTGTGGAATTGTTTGACATAACACAAGTTTTTATAACATTTTTTATAATCCTGTTAATATTTATAAAGACAGTGCCTACATTGCTCATTCTGTGCACCTGCTGGTGATTTCACCCCCCATTAAGGCTTCTAACAATGCGGCCTTTCTGTTTCACCAGCTTCAGCAGCTAATTCAGGCCAGACAACACCCATTTTTCTTAGGACACATCAGGGCACACTATGATCTTCCCAGCCCTCTAATTCAAGGTAATGCCCAAGCTGATGCAGCAACTCGTTCCATCTTTCCAATTTTTGTTGGCTCCATTCAAAAGGCCATGGAGTTACACAATATACACCATTTAAATTTCCAGAGCCTTTGATTACTTTGTAAAATTACCAGCAACAGGCACGAAAAATAGTAAAAGCATGCCCTGGTTGTGCTGTCTCCCTCCCCATTCAACACTTGGAAGTTAACCCCCGAGGATTACTGCCCGATCAGTTTTGGCAAATGGATGTTACTCATTTTCTTGAATTTGTAATAACCAAATATATACACGTTTCTGTAGATACCTTCAGTGGCTTTATTTTTGCATCACCACATTCTAGAGAGGCTACCAAAGATGTCCTTTCTCATCTTGTTTTAGCCTTTTCTGTTATGGGTAAACCAATACATATTAAAACAGATATTTATCCTACATTTACCATTGCCAAGTTTAAACAGTTTTGTGCTACCTTGCAAATTTGTCATACTACTAGAATTCCATACAACCCTCAGGGCCAAGGCATTGTGGAACTTGCCCACCTTAACTTAAAAACTTGGCTATCCCTCCTTAAGGCTTCCTCCCTTGTGTTTACCACACCCAGGCATCGCCTTAACAATGCATTATTTGCCCTTATTTTTCTTACCCTAGACAATGAAGGCGATTCGGCAGCAGACAGACACTGCCATCCCTCGTCCAATTCTGTTCGCCCACCTGTTATGTGACACAATCCACTTACAAATAAATGGAAAGGCCCAGATCCTGTCCTCATCTGGGGAGGAGGCTCAGCTTGTGTTTTGGACCAAGATCAAACAGCCCCAAGATGGTTACCAGAACTCCTGGTTAAACAGGTTAATGACTTACCTCAAAACAGGGACAGAGGCACTCCTCATGAGGACAAAATTTCCTCTTTTTCAGATGCAGCCAACAATCTGCCAGCCTTGGAATAACAGTTCCTGTGGGCACAGGTACACTGGCTTAGGCACGTCTATTCACTCTTACCATCGCCTCTCTCAACAAATTATAAACTCTATCAGGAACAACTGATAAAAACTCTATCAGGAACCATTAAAGATTTGCAGGACCAAATAGACTCCCTGGCAGAAGTGTTCCTTCAAAAAAGACGAGGCTTAAATTTGCTGACAGCTAACCAGGGAGGTATTTGCTTGGCCTTAGGGGAACGATGCTGCATTTATGCCAATAATTCTGGCATAGTATGCACTAAAATTAAGCAGCTTCAAGAAGATCTAGAAAAGAGATGAAGGGAAATATTTGAAAATCCCCTCTGGACTGGGCTTAATGGATTTTTACCCTACCTTCTTCCCCTATTAGGCCCTTTGTTGGGTTTACTTTTAATGGTGTCCCTAAAACCCTGCATTATAAACAGGCTGGTACAATTTATTAAAGAACAGATTAATATTTTGGCCTCTAAGCCCATACAGGTCCACTATCATTGCCTGGATATGGAAGACCGTGCTGCCAACATTTAAAAGGATGTTCTACCCTCCTCACAAGCTTATTTCTTAAGTTTACATGCCCACAGATTTCGCTTTCTTACATAAAACTCTAAGTAACAGCTCTGACCAACGATCTTCTGCACTTGCCCTAAGGGTTCGTCCTCCATGGGCCGCTCCACTTGGGGGAGGACGCACCCATGGAGTGAGGACGTTAGGGCATAATAACGGAGGGTGCAGGAAGGACTGCAGGAGGATGGATCCATGGTTCCCAAAATCCAAGTCTTCTGAGTGACACGCTCTGGTGCATGGCAGTTGGCATGCTTCCTCCTCAAAGCCGTCTCCTCAAAAAACATGCCAAGGCCACCACGAAATCTAGTAAACATGCTCGATCAGATCAGGAGATATTCTAAGGCCTGCTAGAGAAACAGAGCCTCTATAACCCCTAAAACATTGGCCTGTAAGGTATGGTCAAATATTTTATATAAGAAAGGGAGGAGATGTCAGGGGCTAGAAGGAAGTTCTCCTTCAAAGAATAGCCTGACACTTACAAGAAATAGCCCCCTGCGAGATATCCTGCCTGGGAGACATCCCGCAGCCATCTATCACCCTGAGACATCCTGCAGCTATCCGTCTTCCTGAAATATCCTGAGGTTATCTCTCCCTGTGAAGACATCCAGCAACTGCCGATAAGAGAGCTTTCTCATCCGCAGCATATAAATACACTGTGAGAACTATAAAAGTTTTCAGCATGATCAGAACTGTTGTCTTGCTGTCATCTCTCATGACTCTTTTCCCTTCATTCCTCCCCAACAAGGTTCAACGCCCACGTTGAAGTGTCCAGCCGGCCCGGACACCTGACACTAAACCATAACCTACTAGACTCTGACTACTAATACTAATATGATGGAGAAAAATAATCCAACAGAATGGAAATGCAAGCAGTACAGATGAGGCATGGTGTATAGTTGGACTTGCCTTTTGAATGATATAGGGTAGGTGTTATAAATCCAGCTAATTTATAATTTAAATAGTTCTCCACATGTTTTTAAAGTTAACAAATATGTGAATACCTGTCTCCCATTCTCTGTAGCCAATTCAGCACATGTATTTTTATATGCACATATAGAATCCTACCTGGTATCACACGTATATTCTTCTGAGGTGTCTGACTTGGCAAATACAAATTGTGAGAAGAGATCACTCCTCCTAAACTCTGTTGGAACTGAAAATTCAACCTATGGGTGAGCCTACTAGTAGAAAATTCAAACTATGGGTGAGCCTCCTAGTAGAACAACAAGCCATACATAAATCCATGTTTAGTAAAATAAATATTTTTGCATCTGTGGCTGATGTACATTTCATGAAGAATTTCGATTGGCATATATATTGCTACATCGTATTGTCTGTTTTTGTTTTATATATATATATATATATATATATATATATATATATATATATATATATATATATACAATCTTCAAATTTTTCCAAATATAAAATTTATGTGTCTTATATACACTACCTAAATTCTTTCATGTTCATGTATGTGGATTTATAATCAACATTTCACAAGATTTTTCTCAGAAATATTCATCCACCTGAAATACATATTTGTTTCCTATTACTGAAAACTAACTTCAGTGAATGGTGCATACAATCCTAATATTTCTACATTAACTGACCCTGTTTAACATCAATGCAAGTAGATTCCTATGGGACATGATGTTTATTTTGAAGTTTCTTTTATTCAACACTGGTACAATACAATTTCTACAGTTTACGAACATCATAGGACATATATTTCATCCATAAGTTCAAAAATTTATAGGCATTTGATTCACTTTCAATCATTTACTGATTCAGAACACATGTATTCCTCCAGGTTTCTTAACTGGTCTTTTCATGAGACTTTATTTCAAACACATTATTTTCAATTTCCATAATCATTTTGAAGCAAAACTCACACACTCTTCATGATAAAACATAACCCTAATATTACCATTAGATGTATTACTGGTTAGAATGAATAATTGTATATCAATATAAGATTTTCTGTATATATTCAGATATCAATTCAATCTATTATTTAAAGTTGGAACCAATTATATTATTTATTCACAGTATGGTCTATTCATGAATTATCTCTACATTCATAGACAAAGGGTACATCTATTTGTAACCCCAATACTAATTTATTCGTCTTCAAAATGTTGATCCCAGAAATGGTGGAAGAAATACTCATGTCACCTGATGTACGTATGCATTTATCACAGTAATATTCTAGACACAATAAGCAGAGGTCACACTTATGATTGTACCAAAGCCTAAATGGAAAGTGAGCATGGATTACTAAAAACATTCATGTCCAGGTTGCCTAATGCTCTCAAATGTCAATCCTATTTATGACAACATATTTGTTTCTTCCTAAGACTATATATTCAACCTCAACTCTGTTCAAATGTCTAATCCCATCACTCACTTTATACTTTCCCTGAATTCCTAATGTCTCTATTGATGTCTGCTTTCCTAAATATTTTCGCCAGTTCACCATTTTGACTAACACTTCACATGTGCTGACATTTACGTTCACTGTCTATGTGATACCCTATTGCTAAAGAACTTTTGGTCCAATTCCTGTACTCACTCTTCTTCTGAAACCTACAGAATATCTTCCTAATCATACCGACTATCACAGTTTGAGTGGATACTCACTTCTACATTCAATCATCGAATGTACAAGGTCCTATGCCATTGATTATTGATTTATCTGAAACATCTTTGCAGAACATGTATCAAAGCTAAGTATCCCAATCAAGAGTGCAATGCCCTTCTGGGATTCCAATCTTACCTAGATTTCTGTTTTCATACTTATATTTCACCTATATATTCTTATAAATATCACAGGTTCCCAATACCATTATTCATCAAACAGAATGATTCCTAATCCAAATCAAACCTGTTATTAAGCGAAACCATACACTGTTCCCTCAATCTAACTTTACAGAAGAGCAGGGACAGTGTTGGTCCTAAAATAGAGGAATGTAGGGAATCTTCCACCTGTTGAAAAACTCAAAGTTTCATTCAGAAGTGATCCCTGGAGAAGATATAGGCACCACTGAAGGACCTGAGAGAGCAAAAGTCAACTTCCATGGCAAACAACCTGGTCAGTATGAAAGGTTGTTACTGAATCAGCCTCTCTTTTCTTTTTTTTATTATTGGTTGTTCAAAACCTTACAAATCTTTTGACATAACATATTCATACATTAGCATACATTAGCTTCAAGTGATTTATGAACTCCCATTTTTACCCCAGATACAGATTGAAGAATCACATCGGTTACACATCCACATTTTTACATAATGCCATACTAGTAATTGTTGTATTCTGCTACCGTTCCTATCCTCTACTATCCCCCCTCCCCTCCCCTCCCATCTTCTCTGTCTACCCCATCTACTGTAATTCATTTCTCACCTTGTTATTTTCCCATTCCATTCACAACCTCTAATATGTAATTTAGTATAACAATGAGGGTCTCCCTCCATTTCCATGCAATTCCCCTTTTCTCTCTCTTTCCCTCCCACCTCATGTCTCTGTTTAATGTTAATCTTTTCTTCTTGATCTTCCCCCCTGCTCTATTCTTAGTTGCTCTCATTGTATCAAAGAAGACATTTGGTATTTGTTTTTTAGGGATTGGCCAGCTTCACTAAGCATAATCTGCTCTAGTGCCACCCATTAGAATATGGACCCAAACAGTCCTGTTTGGAGAGCTGGTCTTGGGTGCCTATGGTTGATATACATTCTAACTTGTGAAAGTGTCACAGTACGTAGGGGCAGCCTCCATCTCATGGGACCCTTGGAAGCAACTGTTAGGACAAAGTGGTTGCTAAGGCAGTGACCTTATTCAGTTCCTGAAGGAAGTGACCTCACCTCACTTCCTTGGTGATGGAACTCTAAGAACTTGTTATCCAGGAAGACAGGCACCCAGAGCCTGTCCCATTCCCAGTCACAGTGGTCTCACTAGTTTGTATATACCAAGGACAGAGTCAGTCTTTCTTGGTACCTACTGATATGAGAATGGCCAAATTCCAGAAAAGCTCTGAAGAGGGGCCTTTCCTGAGGAAAGCAGATAGTGGTTCACCACTGGCTCCTGACATCTTCACAGAGTTGGTTAAGGAGACCAGATCTGAGACAGGACAGGCCATTTCTGGGTAACATACTATGGCCCACCAGTCAGAGGACACTCTGGATAGTCACCGACCTACTTTGGGGAAGGAGGTGCCTCTGTGGGTGTCGCTGTGTGTTTGTGGATTTGTCTCATGTTCTGAGAATAGATAGAAAAGGCGGTTAGTTTGGTTTTGAGTGAACTATTTCTAGTAAGTCATTTGACAAGGCGAGTGTTTCTATGTCTGTGTATCCCACTGTGTCCATGGTTATAGACATTAGAAAAGAGAATGCATCAATTGATGTGTCCTGTCTAGTAGAAAGCTTCCCATCATTTATTCTGCCAAATTGATGAATGGATTTTGGCTTGCCTTATCGATGGGCAACACGTGCTATTTTCCAAAGTTCCTGCTTTCTTCCTGAATTCTGGCCACTCTCCAGAATAGGCTCATGGTTTTGTGTCCAAGATATGTACCACTTTCAAGCCCTGTTACATGGCCATGTACTGGATAGCTGAAGGGAATGGCGAGCATCTCAGAAAACTCAAATATCAGTGTGACCAATAAAGTCTCAGTGGAGAAACCCTGCTTTGCTTACCTATTTTTCTGTTGCCCTGAATGTCAGGAAGGTCTTTGCCTCAGTCCACCCCTTTGTGAAACCTGAAGAAAACAGGTTTCAAATGGAAATGAATGGGCATCACCTGTGCCTCTTTGCTTTATTGCTTTGGAAAGGGATGTGTCTGAATCCGCCTCTTTGCCCTGTTTGAGGCAATGGCTTAGATTCTCAGCACCTGATGTATCTTAAGAATGATCCCATGTGTGCATCCAAAACCAAAATGGCCAAAAGAGCAGTCATTGTGGATGAAGTCTCTCCCCTTCTTCTGTTAGGTTCCTGACCTCCATCAAGTGATTATAGGGATTCTTTGGGTCAAATGATTTCTTCAAACCCTGCAGAAGCTAGCCGATAAGTGCTTGGTTTTCTAATGACTCCAATTCACATAAAAAAATAAACCCCACAGTCAGTAGGCCTCAAATTAGAGAAGCAGAGAAGTATTAACAGCAGGCCTATTTGATCACTCCTGGTTCACAGAAAGTGTGTCCAGGCAACCATGATTTTAGGCCATTAAGGGGCAAGGGAGATTATTTTGGAGACTGTCTTGGGCTTCGCCCCTCATGGAAACATCCAGCCAGAGGTTATGATGAGTGTCTATATGAAAGATCATGAGGGCCATGTGGGAGTGTTTTGGTTTTAATTGTGGCCATTTGTTTGGTGGTTGGAAGAGATGACTGGGTCCACCTTGACATGAACTCTGGTGTGATTCCCCATAGAGACTGAGTTCTGGAACTGAACTCAGAGAATTATTGACATGAATTGTGTTAGGATTTTAGGACGCCATGCATGAGAGTCCCCCTTGAAAACTGAGATCTAGGCCCAGGGTGGCTTTCAACAGAGCACTGGGAATCACAGCCAAGATATCACGTGATTTTATTTCTGAAAGACTTGGAAGCCATAGTTGAGAGTCGAAACACACATGGTCCTCATTGTAGACCACAATGGGCCTGGCTTCATGTGACCATTTGGCCACTTTTTGAGAAGACTTGCCTGTGAGAATTCTCCAAAGCTTTCATTGAAATGTGCTTCCTCTACATTTAATGGTTCTGGAGTGAAATTTAACCCACAGTGCCTCCAACATCATCATTGAAAAATGGCTACAAAAATACCATAAAATTTTTGAAATTCCCATGACCAGGTGGCAATGGAGGACATTTAGATGTCCTGTTGCTGGTCATGAGTATACCAGACAGTGCTTTGATTGACTGGGTTTTATGAAAATCGTTAAGAACAGAGATGCCAATAAGTTGGAGCCTGCTGAGTAGTGGGCCTAGAGCCGTGATGGTCAGGTGTGTGATAAAACATCTGTGGTGGGGCCTTGTGGATCTTCCATTGGCTTCCAAATGGCTTGGAACTGACATGGTGCAGCGAGCAGTCCCTTCTATGTAAAGGCATCTTGTAATATTGAGAGATTTCAGGGCAATGTTCAGAATCATGTTGCTATCGTCAATGGGGCAATATATGTGGGCTAGAAGTATGTTTGGTGCATTCTCTTGCAGAAACTGACCCACCACATGTGACAGAACTCTCTCCAGCACTGTGATCCACTAAAACTCCTTGTATTTTTTGAATCAAATAGCAAACTCCTAGTGCAGCAGCAAGAAACACCATGAAATTTGGAGGATGACCAAATGGCTTCACAGTCCACATGGGGAGACACTTAGACCCCAGTGGTCACAGTTTACCTACAAAGAGCAAATTCAGCACTGCTGCCTCATCTTCACTGGAAAATAAGAAACCATGTCCTCCAGGTCACATAGATGCAGACCCAGCTTTGATGGTCTCACTACAAATGAAGCCAAAGCTCCAGAAAACAACATATTTTTCAGGTGCCCAACCTCAGAGGCAGTTCTTCAAGAAGTCTTTAGGCCAGCAGAGCTCCATGTTTGTGGAGTGTTTACCCTGTCCCTTACTTTTGGGAACTCCTCTACCACCTCCAGTGTTGTGAACTACTGAGCATATTCCATTCCAGATATGTATTCACAGATTTTCTAACACTTCTCCTCTAATTGTGTCTTACTTGGGGCAAAAGTAATGTCAAGCCATAGTTCTTGATGAGAGTGGGAACATTTTTGTGTAGCACATATTTGCATACACATTGGATTCATTTTCCAATTTTCCATTTGAAATACTGAATCCCTGACACTAACCCCTACCCTACTAGACTCTGACTACTAATCGTAATATCATGGAGAATAATAACCCCATCAGAATAGAAATACAAGCAGTTCAGAGGAGGCATGTTTGGTATTGTTGGACTTGCCTTTTGCATTATATACAGTAGGAGTTATAAATCTAGTCAATTTTTTTGTTGAAATAGTTCTCCGTGTGTTTTTAAAGTTAACAAATATGTGAATTTATTTCTCCCTTTCTCTGTAGCCTAGTCAGCAGATGTATTTTTATATTCATATATAGAATCCTACCTGGTATCACACGTACATTTTTGTGAGGTGGCTGACTTGGCAGATACAAATTGTGAGAAGATATCACTCCTCCTAAACGCTGTTGAAACTGAAAATTCAACCTATGGGTGAGCCTCCTATTTGAACAACATTATACATAAATCCATGTTCAGTAAAACTAATATTGTTGAATCCGTGGATGATATGTATTTCATGATAAATTTCGGTTGGCATACATAATGCTACATTGTAATGTCTCTCTGTGTGTATATATATATATATATATATATACTCTCCAGATTTTTCAAAATATGAAATATATGTGCCTTATTGTGCACTCCCCAAATTCATTCATATTCATGTATGTGGATTTATAATCAACTTTTCAAAAGATTATTCTCAGAAATATTCATCAACCTGAAATACATATTGGTTGCCTAGTACTGAAAACTATCTTCAGTAAATGGTGCATACAAAACATAATATTTCAACATTGCAAGTTGGCCGCAAATAGAGTGCATCACACCCAGTGTACCACGCCACATTGCAGGTGAATAACGAGTTAAAATGACAAAAGACTATCTTGTTAGGATCCTATAGAAAAATGGGTGTGCACCGAAACCTAAAAGAATGATTTCCACCAATGAGGTCTGGTAATTGAGTCTCAAACGTGAGCTGAATATGCAACCGGAGATCCGGGCTTATTGATCCCTGTGGCCCGCCCCATGGCTGCAGACATCGAGGCACCACCGAGAAGCGACTAGCATCCAGGGAGAAACGTTGCTGCAGATTCTGTGGAATCCTGCCGGCTGACACCGCACTGAGCCCCAGGCCGAGTTCGGGATTTCTGTCAGGGAAGGAAGCTCTACAGTTCTATCCCCCACAACGGAAACTCCACCAAGGAAACCAATGGCCACCATCTTGGAGAGCTGAAGTAACCACCGCCACTCTCCGATAGATTGCAAAAATAAAACAGTTGTGTGTTTTCCGCTCATCTCCCATACAGTAGGAAATTTGCATAAAATCTCTCCTAAGCTTTCCAGGGGAGGGATTTTCAGAGAGAGCCTGCATAAAGATTGGGGGGGGAACTAGAGGCACCTGACCTTCAACTCCCCCTCCCATCAGTGGTGAAAACGAAATCTGTCTAGCCAGGGATGGGGGAAAGGGCAAACGGAAAAAATAATAAAAATAGAGTGCTGGGGTTCCCAATAGACACAATCCACACCCAAGAAACGGCAAGCCAGAGTACAGTTTGAGCTGCCGAGGGCATTACTCAGGGGAAATCTGGTCTAGCAGGAGAAACCAGGACTAGCAGGAGAAACCAGGGGACTAGAGGCCAGGCCCGCGTGACTGGGCGCCTGGAGAACGCTCGCCCGCCGGCAACAGCTGGCCCGCTGCAGGTGCGACTGGACGGCTGGAGACTGCCTGCCCACCAGCGACCAATCGCCTGCCATATGCCCACCCTAATGGGTGGCTAGAGATCGCACAACCGCCGGTGACAGCCCACCAGCTGACTGCGCGACTGGACAGCTCGTGACCACCTGCACGCCGGCGACCGGGAGCTGAAACCAAACAGAGACAGTACAGTCCCACACCCCCATGCGAACACCCGGGCAAAGAGCCTGGGGCCCACCATAGCAGAGAGGTGACATTACTGGAGCTCGGCCGTCGGAATTCCTTCCCAGTGGAATCCACTTTAGCATTCACAGTCTACCAACACAAAGGAGAGTCAATAGAGATATATAAAACCAAAACAAATATATAGAAGAGAGCAGAAACACAGCAATCAAATGGAGCTGGAAAGTAATGTGAACTTCATGAAAAAACAAGGGGAAAAGGTATACAAATAATGCCGGACAACTTAATTTTACAGGAGGACCTAGAATCATCAGAAACAGGGATAGGGAAAAAACTCAATGCATCCCTAACTCAGATGGAAAGAAATATTAGAGAAGACATGAGGCAGCAAGTCCAAGCAATAAAAGAATATTTTGAAAATGAATTAAACAAACAAATTCAAATGGCAAAGAACGAGCTTCACCAAAAGACAGAGATCTTAAAAAAAATCAAACAGTAATCCTAGGAATGCAGAAAAATATAAACCACATTAAAAATTCAAAGGAGAATATTGTAAATAGACTAGATCAAGTAGAATTCAGAAGATCAGATAATGAATACAAAGTTTATCAACTTGAAAAGAATATAGTCAACACAGAAAAGATGCTTATATCCCATGAGCAATCTATTTAAGAGATATGGGATGTCATAAAAAAACAAATTTGAGAGTCATTAGGATAGAAGAAGGCATAGAGATTCAAACCAAAGGAATGGACAACATATTAAATGAAATAATTCTAGAAAACTTCCCAGAGATGAAAGATGGAATGGATTGCCAAATCCTTGAAGCCTACATGACCTCAAACATTCAAAACCATAATAGACCAACTCCAAGACATAGAATTATGAAGATAGCCAACATGCAGAACGTGGATACACGTTCTTCTCAGCAGCACAAGGATCCTACTCAAAGATAGATCATATATTATGCCATAGGGCAACCCTTAGTAAATATAAAGGCGTGGAGATAATACCATGCACCATATCTGATCATATTGGAATGAAACTGGAAATCAATGATAAACGAAGGAAGGAAAAATTCTACATCATATGAAAAAATGAACAATATTCTACTGAATGTTCAATGGGTTATAGAAGACATAAAGGAGGATATAAAAAATTCTTAGAGACAAATGACTATACAGACACAACATACTGGAATCTATAGGACACAATGAAAGCAGTTTTAAGAGGGAAATTCATTTCTTGGAGTTCTTTCCTCAAAAAAAAAAAAAAACAAATAAATGAACTCACACTACACCTAAAAAACCTAGAAAAAGAAAACGAAAACAACAGCAAATGTAGTAGAAGACAAGAAATAATTAAAATTAGAGCAGAAATCAATGAAATTTAAACAAAAAAAAACATTGAAAAAATTGATAAAACTAAAAGTTGGTTCTTTGAAAACATAAATAAGATTGACAGGCCCTTAGCCATGCTAACGAAGAGAAGAAGAAAGAGAATTCAAATTACTAACATACGGAATGAAAAAGGCATTATCACAACAGACACTACAGAAATACAGAAGATAATTAGAAAGTATTTTGAAACCCTATATTCAAATGAAATAGTAGATAGTGAAGATATCAATAAATTTCCTAAGTCATACGATGTGCCCAGATTGAGTCAGGAAGACACACACAATTTAAACAGACCAATAACAAAGGAAGAAATATAAGAAGCCATCAAAAGACTACCAACCAAAAAAAGCCCTGGAGCGGATGGGTATAGAGCGGAGCTCTACAAAACCTTAAAAGAAGAATTAATACCAATACTTTTCAAGCTATTTCAAGAAATAGAAAAAGAAGGTGCTCTTTCAAATTCATTCTATGAGGCCAAAATCACCCTGATCCCAAAACCAGACAAAAACACTTCAAAGAAAGAAAACTACAGACCAATGTCTCTAATGAACTAGGATGCAAACATTCTCAATAAAATCCTGGTGAATGTAATAAAAAAGCATATCAAAAAATTGTGCACCATGATCAAGTAGGATTCATCCCAGGGAAGCAAGGCTAGTTCAATATACGGAAATCAATAAATGCTATTCACCACATCAATAGACTTAAAGACATGAACCATATGATCATCTTGATAGATGCAGAAAAAACATTCGACAAAGTTCAGCCTCCCTTTATGTTCAAAACACTAAAAAAACTTGCATCCCAGGGAAGCAAGGCTAGTTCAATATACGGAAATCAATAAATGCTATTCACCACATCAATAGACTTAAAGACAAGAACCATATGATCATCTTGATAGATGCAGAAAAAACATTCGACAAAGTTCAGCCTCCCTTTATTTTCAAAACACTAGAAAAACTAGGATAACAATGTTGAGTTACCTCAACATTGTAAAAGCTATATATGCTAAACCTCAGGCTAGCATCATCGTAAATGGAGAAAAACTGAAGGCATTCCCTCTAAAATCTGGAACAAGACAGGGATGCCCTCTATCACCACTTCTATTCGATTTAGTTCTTGAAATACTAGCCAGAGCAATTAGACAGACAAAAGAAATTAAAGACATAAAAATAGGAAAAGAAGAACGTAAATTATCGCTATTTGCAGATGACATGATAATATATTTAACAGACTCAAAAGGGTCTACAAAGCAACTGCTAGAGTTAATAAATGAATTCAGCAAAGTGGCAAGATATAAAGTCAACACGCATTAATCAAAGGCATTCCTGTATATCAGCAGCAAAACTTCTGAAATGGAAATGAGGAAAACCACTCCATTCACTATATCCACAAAGAAAATAAGATACTTGGGAATCATCCTAACGAAAGAGGTGAAAGATTTATATAATGAAAACTACAGAACCCTAAGGAAAGAGATAGAAGAAGATCTTAGAAGATGGAAAAATGTACCCTGTTCATGGATAGGCAGAACTAACATCATCAAAATGTTGATATTACCCAAAGTTCTCTACAGGTTTAAATCGGTGCCAATAAAAATCCCAACAGCATTTCTTGTAGAAATGATAAAGCAATCATGAAATTCATATGGAAAAAAAAAAGACCCTGAATACCAAAAGCAATTCTAAGCAGGAAGTGTGAATCTGGAGGTATAGCGATACAAGAGTTCAAACTGTACTACAAAGCAATAGTAATAAAAACATCGTGGTACTGCTACCAAAACAGGCAGCTGGACCAATGGTATAGAATAGAGGACACAGAAACCAATCCACAAAATTACAACTTTCTTATATTTGATAAAGGGGCTAAAAACATGCAATGGAGGAAAGATAGCATCTTCAACAAATGGTGCTGGGAAAATTGGAAATCCATATGCAACATAATGAAACTGAATCCCTTTCTCTCACCATGCACAAAAGTTAACTCAAAATGGATCCAGGAGGTAGATATCAAATCAGACACACTGTGTCTAATAGAAGGAAAAGTTGGCTACGATCTACATACTGTGGGGACGGGCTCCACATTCTTTAATAGGATGCCCATAGCCCAAGAGTTAATAACAAGAATAAACAAATGGGACTTACTTAAACTAAATTGTTTTTTTTCTCAGCAAGAGAAACAATAAGAGAGGTAAGTAGAGAGCCTACATCCTGGGAACAAATTTTTACCCCTCACACTTCAGATAGAGCCCTAATATCCAAAATATACTAAAAACTCAAAAAATTAAACAATAAGATAACAAATAACCCCATCAACAAATGGGCCAAGGACCTGAACAGACACTTTACAGAGGAGGACATTCAATCAATGAACAAGTACATGAAAAAATGCTCACCATCTCTAGCAGTCAGAGAAATGCAAATCAAAACCACCCTAAGATACCATCTCACTCCAGTAATATCGGCAGCCATTATGAAGTCAAACAAAGTAAGTGTTGGTGAGAATGTGGGGAAAAGGGTACACTTGTACACTGCTGGTGGGACTGCAAATTGGTGAGGCCAATTTGGAAAGTACTATGGTGATACCTGGGAAAGCTGGGAATGGATCCACCATTTGACCCAGCTATCACCCTTCTCGGACTATTTCCTGAGGATCTTAAAAGAGCGTACTATAGAGATACTGCCACATCAATGATCATAGCTGCACAATTCACAATAGCTAGACTGTGGAACCAACCTAGATGCCCTTCAATAGATGAATGGATAAAAAAAAATGTGGCTTTTATACAAAATGGAGTATTACTCTTCATTAAAAAATGACAAAATCATAGAATTTGCAGGGAAATGGATGGCATTAGAGCAGATTATGCTAGGCGAAGCTAGCCAATCCTTAAAAAACAAATGCCAAATGTCTTCTTTGATATTAAAATAGCATCTAAGAAAAGAACATCGAGGAAGAGCATGAGGAAAAGTTTAACATTAAACAAAGATGAGTGGGGGGAGAGAAAGGGAGAGAGAAGGGAAAGCATATGGGAATAGTAGGAGACCCTCAATGTTACACAAAATTACATATAAGAGGATTTGAGGGGAAATGGGGGGGAAACAGTGGAGAGAATTGAACAACAGCAGATGAGGTAGAGAGGGAAGATGGGAGGGGAGGGGAGGGGGGATATTGGGGGATAGGAAAGGTCGCAGAATACAACAGTCACTAATATGCCATTATGTAAAAATGTGAATGTGTAACCAATGTGATTCTGCAATTCATATTTGGGGAAAAAATGGGAGTTCATAACCCAATTGAGTCAAATGTATCAAAGATGATATATCATGAGCTTTGTAATGTTTGGAACAACCAATAGAAATAAATAAATAAATAACGGTTTAAAATTGAGTGGGAAGAAATCAGCTAAAAATGGGTTGAGATGCATTCATTTTGCTAAGCAAAACTTTGTTTTGTTTAGTTGTAACTATCACAAATTTATTTTACCAGGAAATTGGCTTTTGAAAATGCACATAAATTGAGATTAAAGGATAATTCACCTACCTTCTTGAAAAATTCATAGCATTTCCTATATTTTTCAAATTTTATTTTTTTTCGTGAATACTTTGTCATGGACCAGGTCTAGTCTTAGGCTATTCTTCCAGAATACTACCTCATCTGACAAATTCGTACAATCTGTTGGATTGTTGTTTTCACCTTTTATTTAATAGTTTCTAGCTGATAATGTGTATTTTCTTTATCTTTATTTGTACGTATATACCCAACAATATCTTTGCATTTTATGTTTTACTGGGGAAGAGACTGATCAAAAGCTCTTTGTTATATGTATCAACAATCAGACATTTAGAGCACGCAATTATTCTTAATTTTGCATGAAAATATCTTTGTACTATTTTCTTATACAGCTTTAGAATTATTAATATGTCCCTACTGTAATAAGTAATTACTTACAAGAAGAATTAAACAATTGACTTTATATCAATTATGAATATGAAAAGTACTAAAATAAGGATTTGGCAATTAATACACAATTGATAGAAATTAAAATCACAAGAAAGCCATTTAAAATGTCAGTGCATATGGTCCTTAAATAATAGGTAATTCAAAAAACTTTTTTTTAATTCATAAGATTTAATATGCCGTATTACAGCTTAATGTGATATAAAACCTTAAATTATCAGTATTGATAAAAAAGAATGATACCTGTTTATTTAAATATGTTTATTTGATTTTCACTGTAAGATGTTAATTCTGGAAGGCTTGAGAATTAAGAAAGTTTTGGTCTATATTATTTTTAACAGGCTAATCAAAGTACTTTTAAATATATATGTATATATATATATATATATATATATATATATATATATATATATATATATAATATGTAATGCATATGCATGAATATAGATACATATGTATAAAAATGTATTTTAATATATCTATCAGGTGATTATAATTATTAAATTTTCTCAAGAAAAAAAAATGACTATAAAAAACAGTCTTAAATTTAAATTTCATAGCATACTACTGTTTGTAATGACATGAGAGAAAAACAGATATGAAAGGAAAACGAAAAAGGAAGAGAGAGAAGGGGGAAAATGAGGAAGAAAGTGAGTAAAGATGAGGGAGAGGCGTGTTCGATGTAAAGATAAAAGTGGAGGGGCTGGGTTTGTGGTTCAGTGGTAACATGCTTTTCTAGCATGTGTGGGACACTGGGTTCTATTGTAAGCACCACATACAAATAAACAAAATGAAGGTCAATCACAACTGAAAAAATAAAAAATAAAAAAGTAGAAATATTAGCAAAACTCCAAGCTTTTATGAATGTTAAATTAAAAAAAAAATTATGTAACATAGCCTTATGTAATTTCTAGACTATCCAAAAGAGTCATTAAATGTTAGATTATTAGTGCAATAATTAAAAATCCATTGCTCTTTCCTCAACATTCTGTGGCATGCTAGTGGTAAAATAAATTCTATTATAACACCAAAAAAAAAATCTAATATTTCTATAGTAACTGACCCAGTTTAATATCAAGGCTAGCAGATTCCTATGGGACATGATGTGTATTTCGACATTCATTTTTATTCAACACTGGAACATTACTATTTCTTCAGTTTATGCACATCATAGGATATATATTTCATCCACAAGTTCGCTAATTTATACGCATTTGTTTCACTTTCAGTCACTTCCTGCTTCAGAACACATGTATTTCTTATGTTTCTTGACTGCTCTTTTCATGAGACTTCTTTCCAAACACATTATTGTCGATTTCCATTATCACATTTGAAGCAAAACTCACACACCCGTATGATAAACCAAACCCTAATATTACCATTAGATGTACAACTAGCTGGAATGAATGATTGTATATCAATATAAGATTTCTTACTTAGTTTCAGATATCAATTAAATCCATTATTTAAAGTGGAACCAGTTATATTATTTATTCACAGTATGGTCTTTTCATGCATTATCTCTATATTCATAGACACAGGGTACACCTCTTTGTACCCCCAATACTAATTTATACATCTTCAAAATATTGCTCCCAGAAATGGTGGAAGAAATGCACATGTCACCTGATTTACATATACATTTTATCACAGTAATATTCTGGACACAAACAGCAAAGGTGACACTTATGATTTTACCAAACCTAAATGGAAAGTGAAGATGGATTACTAAAAACATCCATGTCCAGGTTGCCTAATGCTCTCAAATGTGAATCCTATTCTTGACTACATATTTGTTTCTTCCTAAGATTATATATTCAACCTCAAGCCCCTTGAAAATGTCTAATCTTATCACTCACTTTATCATTTGCCTGATTTCCTAATGTCTCTATTGATATCTGCTTTCCTACATATTTTCCCCAGATTATCACTGTGACTGACTCTTCACATGTGCTCACATTTACATTCAATCTCTACCAGAAGCCCTATTGCTAAAGAACTTTTGGTCCAAATGCTATACTCACTCTTCGTTCTAAACCTACCGACTATCTTTCTAATAATACCGACTATCCCTTTTTGTCTAGAAGTTCTCTTTGACATTCCATCATTCAAGGTACAAAGTCCTATGCCATTGAACATCGATTTATCTGAGACATTTCTGCAGAACATAATTCAAAGCTAAGTATCCCAATCAAGGGCCCAATGCCCTTCTGGGCTTCAAATCTTACCTAGATTACTGTTTTCATTCTTATATTTCACTTTTACATTCTTGTAAATATTACAGGTTCCCATTACCATTATTCATCCAGCAGAATGATTCAAATCGAACTTTTATTAACCGTAACCATACACTCTTCCCTCAATCAAACTTTACAGAAGAGCAGGGACAGAGTTGCTTTTACAATAGAGGAATGTAGGGGTTCTTAAACCTGCTGAGATCCTCAAAGGTCCATGCAGAAATGATCCCTGGAGAAGATGTAGGCAGCTATGAAGGAGTTGAGAGAGCAAAAGTCATCTTGAATGGCAAACCCCCTTGTCAGGATGAAGGGATGTGTCTGAATCAGTCTCTCTATTCTAAATGTAGAGAAGATGGACCAAACCAGTCCTGTGTGAGGAGATGTTCCCAGGCGCCTATGTTTGATATACCATTCTATCTTGTGAAATTGTCACCGAAAGTAGGGGCAGCCTCTATCTCATGGGACCCTTGGAAGCAAATGTTAAATCAAAGTTATTGCCAAGGTAGTGACCTCATGCAGTTCCTGAAGAAAGTGACCTACCTCACTTTTTTGGTGATGTAACTCTCTGAACTTGGAATCCAAGATGCCAGGCTCCCAGAGCCAGTCCCAGTCCCAATCCCAGTGGGCTCACTTGTTTGGATGTACCAAGGACAGAGTCAATATTTCTTGGTATCTACTGATGTGAGGATTGCCAAATGCCAGGACAGATCTGAAGATGGGCCTTTCCTGAGAAAGCAGGTAGTGGCTCACCGGTGGCTCCTGAGAACTTCACAGAGTTGGCAAAGGAGACAGATCTGAGACATGACAGGACATTTCATTGGAACATAATATGGCCCAACAGACAGAGGACACTCCAGATAGTCAGAGACATACTTGCGGGAACGAGATGCCTTTGTGAGTGTGAGTGTCAGTTTGTGGTTTGTCTCATATTCTGAGAATAGGTAGGAAAGACAGTTTGTTTGGTTTGGAATAGACTGTTTCTAGTAAGTTTTTTGACAAGGTGAGTGATTCTATATCTGTGTATCCCACTGTGTCCGTGGTTGTAGACATTAGAAAAGAGAATGCATCAATGGATATGTCCTGTCTAGTAGAAAGCTTCCCAGCATTCATCCTGCCCAATTTATGAATGAACTGCAGCTTGCCTTATGGATGGACAACACCTACTATCTTCCTAAGTTTCTGTTTTCTTCCTGAATTCTGGCAACTCTGCAGAATAGGCTCATGGTTTTGTGTCCAAGATATGTACTACCTCCAAGCTCTGTGACATGCCCATGTACTGGATAGCGGTAAGGAATGGGAACATCTCAGAAAACTCAGATATCAGTGTGACCAGGAAATTCTCAGTGGAGAAACCCTGCTTTGGGCCATTCTCTTTCCTATGTTTCTGTTACCCTGAATGTCAGGAAGGTCTTTGCCTCAGGCCACCTCTTTTTGAAGCCTGAAGAAAACAGTTTTCAAATGAAAATGAATGGCCATCTCCTGTGGCTCTTTGCTTAATTTCTTTGGAAAGGGATGTGTCTTAATCAGCCTCTTGGACCTGTGTGAGGTTGTGGCTTAGATTCTCAGCACCTGATGGATCTAAAGAAAGATCCCATGTGTGCATCCAAACCAAAATGGCAAAAAGATCCGTAATGGTAGATGAAGTGTCTTGCCTTCCTTTGTTAGGTTCCTGACCTACATCAAGTGAGAATAGGGATCCTTTGGGTCAAATGAAATCTTCAAAGCCCTAAAGAAGTGCTTGGGTTTTCTCATTATTCCAAATCACATAAAGAATCTATACCTGACAGGCAGTAGGCTTCAAAATGGAGAAGCAGAGCAGTATTAACTGCAGTCCTATTTTATCACTCCTGCTTCAAATGCAGGGTGTCCAGGCCCCCATGACTTTAGGCAAATTAGCGGTAAGAGAGCTTATTTTGGACACTAACACATACCCCACTAGACTCTGACTACTAATCCTAAAATGATGGAGAATAATAACCAAAACAGAATAGAAATACAAGCAGTTCAGAGGAGTCATGTTGTATAATTGGACTTGCCTTTTGCATTATATAGGGTAGGAATTATAAATGTAGTCAATTTTTAATTAAAACAGTTCTCCATGTGTTTTTAAAGTTAACAAATATGTGAATTCCTCTCTCCCTTTCTCTGTGGCCTATTCAGCACATGTGTTTTTATATGCACATATAGAATCCTACCTGGTATCACATGTACATACTTGACAGGTTGCTGACTTGGCAGATGCAAATTGTGAAAAGAGATCACTCCTCTTAATGCTGTTGGAACTGAAAATTCAAACTATTGGTGACCTTCCTAGCTGAACAAAATTATATATAAATCCATGTTCAGTAAAAAGTATATTTTGGGATGTGTGGATTATATATATTTCATGATAAATTTTGATTGGCATATATATTGCTACTTTTTAATGTCTGTGTGAGTGTGTGTGTGTATATATATATACACTCTCCAGATTTTTGAAAAAATGAAATATATGTGTCTTATTATACACTCCCTAAATTTATTCATGTTCATGTATGTGGATTTATTATCAACTTTTCACAAGATTATTCTCAGAAATATTCATCCACCTGAAATACATATTTGTTTCCTTGTACTGAAAACTAACTTCAGTGAATGACGCATACAAATCCTAATATTTCTACAGTTACTGACCAAGTTTAAGATCAATGCAAGTAGATTCCTATGGGACATGACATGTATTTTGATGTTCATTTTTTTTCAACACTGGTACATTACTATTTCTTCAGTTTATGCACATCATAGGATATATATTTCATCCACAAGTTCGCTAATTTATATCAATTTGTTTCACTTTCAATTACTTCCTGCTTCAGAACACATGTATTCCTCCATGTTTCTTAACTAGTCTCTTCATGAGACTTCTTTACAAACACATTATTTTCGATTTCCATAATTACTTTTGAAGCAAAACTCACACACCCTTAATGACAAACCATAACCCTAATATTACCATTAGATGTATAACTGATAGGAATGAATGACTGTGTATCAATATAAGATTTCTTATATATTTTAAGATATCAATTTAATCCATTATTTAAAGTGGAATCAGTTATATTATTTATCCACAGTATCATCTATTCATGCATTATCTCTATATTCATAGACACAGGGTACACCTCTTTGTACCCGCAATACTAATTTATACATCTTCAAAATATTGCTCCCTGAAATGGTGGAAAAAATACTTATGTCACCTGATCTACATATACATTTTATCACAGTACTATTTTGGATACAAAATGCAAAGATCACACATATGTTTGTACAAAAGCCTAAATTGAATGGGAGCATGGATTACTAAAAGCATTGATGTCTAGGTTGCCTAATTCTCTCAAATGTCCATCCTATTGGTGACTACATATTTGTTTCTTTGAAGATTATATAGTGAATATCAACCCTGTTAAAATGTCTAATCCTATCACTCACTTTATACTTTGCCTGATTTCCTACTGTCTCTATTGATGTTTCCTTTCCTACATATTTTCCCCAGTTTACCTATGTGACTGACTCTTCACATGTGCTGACATTGACGTTCATTCTATTACCGAAACCCTATTGATAAAGAACTTTTGGTCCATATCCTGTACTCACACTTCTTGCAAAACCTACTGACTATCTTCCTAATCCTATGGACTATCCCTGTTTGAGTGGATGTTCTTTTCTACAATCTATCATCCAAGGTACAAGGTCCTATGTCATTGATTATCGATTTATCTGAGACATCACTGCAGAACGTAATTCAAAGCTAAGTATCCCAATCAAAGGCCCAATGCCAATATGGACTTTAAATCTTACTAAATTTCTGTTTTCATACATATTTTTCAACTCTATATTCTTATATATATCACAGATTCCCAATACCATTATTCATCCAGCAAAATAGTTCCTAACCCAAAACAAACATGTAATTAACCCTAACCATAAACTGTTCCCTCAATCTACCTTTATAAAAGAGCAGGGACAGAGTTGGTCTTACAATACAGGAAAGTAGGGGATTGTCCACCTGCTGAGAACCTCAAAGGTCCATTCAGAATTGATCCCTGGAGAAGATGTAGGCAGGTATGAAGGTCCTGAGAGATCAAAAGTCATCTTCCATGGCAAACAACCTGGTCAGGATGAAGGCTTTTGTCTGAATCAGCCTCTCTCTTCTTAATGTAGATAAGATGAACCAAATGAGGCCTGTGTGGAGAGCTGTTCCCGGGTGCCTATGGTTGATATACCATTCTAACTTGTGAAAGTGTCACAGAAATACGGTCAGCCTACATGTCATGGGAACCTTGGATGCATGTGTTAGGACAAACTGGTTGCCAAGGCAGTAACCTCATTCAGTTCCTGAAAGAAGTTACCTCACCTCACTTTTTTGGTGATGGCACTTTCTGAACTTGGGATCCAGGAAGCCAGGCATCTAGAGCCTGTCTCAGTCCCAGGCCTAGTGGTCTCACTTGTTTGATTTAACAAGGACAGATTCAGTCTTTCTTGGTATTTACTGATGTGAGGATCAACAAATGACAGGAAAGCTCTGAAGAGGGGCCTTTCCTGACAAAGAAGGTAGTGGCTCACTGCTGGCTCCTGACAACTACTCAGAATTGCCCATGGACACCAGATGTGAGATAGGAGAGGCTATTTCAGGGGAACATAGTATGGCCTATCAGTCAGAGAACACTCCGGATAGTCACAAACCTACTTGGAGGAAGGAGGTGCTTATCTGGCTGTGGGTGTGGGTTTGTGGTTTTTTTCTCATGCTCTGAGAATATGTCCGAAAGTCGGTTTGTTTGGTTTGAAGTAAAGTGTTTCCAGAAAGTCGTATGAAAAGGCGAGTGTTTCTATGTCTGTGTATCTCACTGTGTCCGTGGTTGTAGACATTAGCAAAGAGAATGCATCAATGGATGAGTCTTGTCTAGTAGAAAGCTTCCCAGCATTCATCCTTCCCAATTTATGAATGGACTGCGTCTTGCCTTATGGATCGGCAACACCTGCTATCTTCCTAAGTTACTGTTTGCTTCCTGAATTCTGGCCACTCTCCAGAATAGGCTCATGGTTTTGTGTCCAAGATATGTACCACCTCCAAGCTCTGTGACACGGCCATGTATTGGTTAAATGAAGGGCATGGCGAGCATCTCAGAAAACTCAGATATCAGCGTGACCAGTAAAGACTCAGTGGAGAAACCATGCTTTGGGCCTTTTCCTTACCTATTGTTCTGTTGCCCTTGACCTTGTGTAATTCTGTGGCTTAGATTCTCTTAAAATGATGGATCTAAAGAGAGATCCCATGTATGCATCCAAAAGCAAAATGTCCAAAAGAGCAATCATTGTGGATGAAGTCTCTCTCCTTCCTTGGTAAGGTTCCTGACCTCCATCAATTGAGAATAGGGCTCCTTTGGGTCAAATAAGTTCTTCAAAGCCCTGCAGATTCTAGCCCATAGGTGACTGGGTTTTCTCATGACTCCAATTCACATGAAGAATCTAAATCCCACCATCAGTAGGCCTCAAATTTAAGAAGCAGAGCAAAATAAACGGCAGGCCTATTTGATCACTCTTAGTTCACAGGAAGGGTGTCCAGGCCACCCTGACTTTAGGCAAATGAGGGGCAAGGGAGCTTATTTGGACACTGTCTTGGGCTGCACCCCTCACGGAAACCTCCAGCCAGAGGTTATGATGAGTGTCTGTATGGAAGAAAATGAGGGCCATGTGGGAGTGTTTTGGTTTTAATTGTAGTCATTTTTGTGGCGGTTAGTAGAGATGACATGGTCCACCTTGGCTTGAACTTTGGTGGGATTCCGCATAAAGACTGAGTTCTCGTACTGAACTCAGAGAAGTATTGCCATGAATAGTGTTGGAATTTTAGGAGGCCACGCACGATAGTCGCCCTTGGAAACTGAGATCTAGGCCCAGGGTAGCTATTCACAGAGCACTGGAAATCTCAGCCAGGATATCACATGATTTTATTCTGAAAAACTTGGCAACCATTTTTGAGAGTCAAAACACACATGGACCTCACATTGTAGACCTCAATTTTCAAGGATTCATGTGACCTTTTGGCCACTCTTTGGGAAGCCTTTCCTGTGAGACATCTCCAGATATTTCATTGAAATGAGCTTCCTCACCATTTAATAGTTCCAAAATGCCTCCAACTTCATCCTTGAAAAATGGCTAGGTCAATATATCATAAAATTTTTAAAATTCCCGTGACAAGTTGGCACTGGAGATTCTTTGAATATCTTGTGGCTGATGATGAGAATAACAGTCAGTGCCTTGATTGACTGGTTTTCATAAAAATTGTGCAGAACAGAGATGCCAGGAAGTTGGAGCCTCCTGAGGAGTGGGCCTAGAGCAGTGGTGGGCAGGTGTGTGATAAAACATCTGCAGTGTGGTCATGTGGATCTGCCTTTGGCTTCCAAATTGCTTGTGACTGATATGGTGCAGTCAGCAGTCCCTTCAATGTAAAGGCATCTTGTTATATGCAGAGGTTTTAGGGAAATATTAAGAATCAGGTTGCTATGGTCAAGGGGGCAACTATGTGGGATATAAGCGTGTTTGGTGCATTCTCCTGCAGACCCTGACCCACCACACGTGACAGAACTCCCTCACGCACAGAGTAACAGTTGAATTCTTTGTATTTCGTGAAACAAATACCAAAATCCCAGTGCAGCACCAAGAAACAACACGAAAAGTGGAGAATGACCAAATAGCTTCACAGGCCCATGTGGATACACTTAGCCCCCCGTGTCCACAGTTTACTTACAAAGAGAGTATTCAGCACTGCTGACTCATGTTCAGTGGAAAATAAGAAACCATGTCCTTCAGGTCACATTGATGAAGACCCTGATTTGATGGTCTCACTACAAACGAAGCTGAAGCTCCCGACAACAACATATATTCCAAGTGCCCAACCTCAGAGGCAGTTTCTCAAGAAGTCTTTAGGCCAGCAGAGCTCCATGTTTTTGGAATGATTACACTGTCCCTTACTTTTGGAATCTCCTCTACCTCCTCCAAGGTTGTGAACTCCTGAGCATATTCCATTCCAGATATTTATTCACAGATTTTCTAACTCTTCTCTTCTAATTGTGTCTTACTCTGGGCGATTGTAATGTCAAGGCATTGTTCTGGATGATAGTGGAAAGATTTTTGTGTATCACATATTTACATACACATTGGATTCATTTTCCAATTTTCCTTTCAAAATACTGAATACCTCACACTAACACCTACCCTACTAGACTCTGACAACTAATCCTAATAAGGTGGAGAAAAATAAACCAAAAAAATAGAAATGCAAGCAGTTCAGAGAAGGCATGGTGTATAGTGGAATTGCCTTTTGCATTATTTAGGGTAGGAGTTATAAATCTAGTCAATTATTTGTTAAAATATTTCTCCATGTGTTTTAAAGTTAACAAATATGTGAATTCCTGTTTCCCTGTCTCTGTAGCCTATTCAGCACATGTATTTTTACATGCAATTATAGAATCTTACCTGATACCACACGTACATTCTTGTGAAGTGGCTGACTTGGCAGATACAAATTTTAAGAGATCACTCCTCCTAAGCGCTTTAGAACTAAAAATTCAACCTATGCGTGAGCTTCCTAGTTGAACAACATGATAAATAAATCCATGTTAAATAAAATAAATATTTTTGGATCTCTGGATGATATAAATTTCATGGTGAATTTCCTATAGCATATATTATGCTATTTTTAATGTCCGTGTGTGTTTGTGTGTGTGTATGTGTATATGTATATATATATATATATATATTTATAAATTCTCCAGATTTTTCAAAATATGAAATATGTGTCTTATTATAAACTCCCTTAACTCATTCATATTCAAGTATGTGGATTTATAATCAAATTTTTCTCAAGAGTATTCTCAAAATATTCATTCTCCTGATATACATATTTGTTTCTTAGTACTGAAAACTAACTTTAGTGAATGGTGCATACAAATCCTAATATTTCTACAGTAGCTGACCTAGTTTAAGATGAATTCAAGTAGATTCCTATGGGACATGATGTGTATTTGGATGTTCGTTTTATTCAACACCGGTACATTACTATTTCTTCAATTTATTCACATCATGGGATATATATTTCATCCACAAGTTCGCAAGTTTATAGGCATTTGTTTCACATTCAATCATTTTCTTCTTCAGATCACATGTATTCCTCCATGTTTCTTGACTGGTCTTTTTATGAGACTTCTTTCCAAACACATTATTTTCGATTTCTAGGATCACTTTTGAAGCAATACTCACACACCTTTCATGATAATCCATAACCCTAATATTACATTTAGATGTATTACTGGTTGAAATGAATGATATTATATCAATACAAGATTTCTTATAATATTTCATATATTAATTCAATGCATTATTTAAAGTGGGAACAGTTAAATTATTTATTCAAAATGTGGTCTATTCATGCATTATGTCTATATTCATGGACACAGGGTACACCTCTTTGTACCCCCAATACTAATTTATAGCTCTTGAAAACCTTACTCCCAGAAATGCTTGAAGAAATGCTCATGTCACCTGATCCACATATACATTCTATGACAGTAATATTCTGGACAAAAAATGCAAAGGTCACACTTATGATTGTACCAAAGCCTAAAAGGAAAGTGAACATGGATTACTAAAAGCATCCATGTCCAGGTTTCCTAATGCTCTCAAATGTCAATCCTAATGGTCACTGCATATTTGTTTCTTCTTAAGATTATATATTCAAACTCAACAGTGTACAAAATGTCTAATCCTATCACTCACTTTATACTTTGCCAGATTTTTTAAAGTCTCTATTATTATCTGCTTTTCTACATATTTTTCAAAGTTCATCATTGTGACTGAATTTTCATATGTGCTGACATTTACATTCACTCTCTAACTGAAACCCTATTGCTAAAGAAATTTCCGTCCAAATCCTGTACTCACTCTTCTTCCTAAACCTACCGACTATCTACCTAATCCTACCGACTATCCCTTTTTGAGTGGATGTTCTCTTCCTCATTCAATCATCCAATGTACAAGGTCCTATGCCATTGTAAATGGATTTATCTGAGACATCAGTGCAGAACCTAATTCAACACTACGTATCCCAATCATGGGCCCAATGCCCTTCTGGGCTTCAAATCCTAGATTTCTGTTTTCATACATATATTTTACCAATATAATTTAATAAATATCACAGGTTCCCAATAAAATTATTCATCGCTCAGAATGATTCCTAACAAAATCGAACCTGTTATTACCCAAACCATACACTGTTCCCTCAATCTAACTTTATAGAAAAGCAGGGACAGAGTTGGCCTTACAATACAGGAGTGTAGGGAAACTTCCACCTGCTGAGAACCTCAAAGGTCCATGCAGAAATGATCCATGAAGAAGATGTAGGCAGCTATGAAGGACCTGAGGGAGGAAAAGTCAACTTCCATGGTAAACAACCTGGTCAAGATGAAGGGATGTGTCTGAATCAGCCTCTTTCATCTTAATGTAGAGAAGATGGACCAAACCAGGCCTGTGTGGAGAGCTGTTCCCCGGTGCCTATGGTTGATATACCATTCTAACTTGTGAAAATGTCAGAGCGAGTAGGTGCATCCTCCATCTCATGGGACTCTTAGAAGCAACTTTTAGGACAAAGTTGTTGTCAAGGCAGTGACCTCATTTAGTTCCTGAAGGAAGTGACCTCACCTCACTTCCTTGATGAAGGAACTCTCTGAACTTGGGATACAGGAAGTCAGGCACCCAGAGCTAGTCCCAGTTCATGTCCCAGTGTTCAAACTTGTTTGGATTTTCCAAGGACAGAGACAGTCTTTCTTGGTACCTACTGATGTGAGGATAGCCTAATGCCAGGAAGGTCTGAGGAGGGGCCTTTCCTGAGAAAGAAGGTACTGGCTCACCGCTGGCTCCTAACAGCTTCACAGAGTTGGACACGGATACCAGATCTGAGACAGGACAGCCCATTATGGGGGAATATGTTATGGCCCACCAGTCAAAGGTCACTCCATATTTTCACAGACCTACTTGGGGGTCTGTGTGGGTGTGGGTGTGGGTGTGGGTGTGGGTTTGTCATTTTGTCTCATGTTCTGAGAATAGGTAGGAAAGTCGTTTTGTTTGGTTTGGTGTGAAATGTTTCTAGTAAGTCTTTTGACAAGGCGAGTGTTTCTATGTCTGTGTATCCCAATGTGTCCGTGGTTGCAGACATTAGAATAGAGAGTGCATCAATACATATGTCCTATCTAGTAGAAATCTTACCAGCATTCATCCTGTCCTATTTATGAATGGTCTGCGGCTTGCCATATGGATCGGCCACTCCTAATATCTTCCTAAGTTCCTATTTTCTTTCTGAATTTTGGCCAAACTCCAGAATAGGCTCATGGTTTTGTGTCCAAGATATGTACCACCTTTAAGCTCTCTGACATGGCCATTTACTGGATAGCTAAAGGCAATGGTGAGCATCTCAGAAAACTCAGATATCAGTGTGACCAGGAAAGTCCCAGTGGAGAAACCCTGCTTTGGGCCTTTTGCTTACCTATTGTATTATTGCCCTGAATGTCAGGAAGGTCTTTGCCTCAGGCCACCCCTTTGTGAAGACTGAAGAGTTTTCAAATGGAAGTGAATGGGCATCACCTTTGGCTCTTGGCTTAATTGCTTTGGAAAGGGATGTGTCTGAATCAGCTTCTTGGCCCTGTGTGAGGATGGGGCTTAGATTCTCAGCACCTAATGGATCTAAAAAAATCCCATGTGTGCATCCAAAACCAAAATAGCCAAAAGAGCAGTCATTGTGGATGAAGTCTCTCACCTTCCTCTGTAAGGTTCCTGACCTCCATCTTTGAGAATAGTGATCCTTTGGGTCAAATGAGTTCTTCAAATCACTACAGAGGCTAGGCCATAGGTGCTTGGGTTTTCTCATGACCCCAATTAACATAAGGAATCTAAACCCCACAGTCATTAGGCCACAAAATGGAGAATCAGAGCAGTATTTAGGGCAGGCCTCTTAGATCACTCCTGGTTCACAGGAAGGGTGTCCCTGCCACACTGACTTTAGGCAAATGGGAGAAAGGGACCTTATTTTGGATACTGTCTTTGGCTTTGGCCCTCATGGAAATCTACAGCCTGAGGTTTTGATTAGTGTCTATATGGAAGAAGATGAGGGCCATGTGGGAGTGTTTTGGTTTTAATTGTGGTCATTTTTGTGGCCTTTGGAAGAGATGACTGAGGCCACCTGGGCTTGAACACTGGTGTGATTCCCCTTAGAGACTGAGTTATGGAACTGACCTCAAAGAAGTATTGCCATGTATTGTGATGGGATTTTAGGAGGCCACACATGAGAGTCGCCCTTGGAAACTGAGATCAAGGCCCAGGGTGGCTTTCCACAGAGCACTGGGAATCTCAGGAAGGATATCACATGATTTTATTCTTAAAGAATTGGCAGCTATAGTTGCAAGTCAAAACACAAAAGGATCACACATTGTAGACCTCAAACGCCTGGCTTAATGTGACCTTTTAGCCTGTCGTTGGGAAGCATTGCCTGTTAGAATTCTCCAGAGATTTCATTGAAATGAGCTTCCTCTCCATTTAATGGTTCCTGAATGAATTAAACCCCACAGTGCCTCAAACTTCATCCTTGAAAAAAGGCTAGATAAATACCATTAAATTTTTGAAATTCTCATGAACAGGTGTCAGTGGAGAACCTTTGGATGTCTTATAGATGATCATGAGTGTACCAGACAGTGCCTTGATTGACTGGGTTTCATGAAAATCGTGTAGAACAGAGATGCCAGTAATTTGGAGCCTGATGAGTATTCGGCCTAGAGCAGTGGAGTGTAGGTGTTTGTTAAAACATCTGTGATGGGGTCATGTGGATCTGCCTTTGGCTTCCAAATGGTTTGTGACTGACATGGTGCAGCCCCCATACCCTTGTATGTAAAGGCATCTTGTTATACGGAGAGGTTTCAGGGCAATGTTTAGAATCAGATTTCTATTGTCAAGGGGGCAAGCTATGTGGGATAGAAGCCTGGTTGGTGCACTCTCCCTTAACCAACACACGTGACAGAACTCCCTCCAGCACTCTGTCCTAGTTGACCTCCTCGTATTTCATGAAGCAAATACCAAACTCCCAGTGTAGCTGCAAGAAACACCATGAAAAGTAGAGGAAGACCAAATGGCTTTAAAGTCCACACTGGGAGACACTTTGCCCCCAAATGGCAACAAATTACCTACAAAGAGAGAATTCAGCCCTGCTGCCTCATGTTTATTGGAAAAAAAGAAACCATGTGCTCCAGGACACACAGAAGCAGACCCAGATTTGATGGTCTCACTACAAAGGAAGTTAAAACTCCTGACAACAACATATATTTCAAGTGCCCAACCTCAGAGGCAGTTTCTCAAGAAGTCTTTAGGCCAAGAGAGCTTCATGTTTGTGGAGTTTTTACCATGTACCTTACTTTTCGAAACACCTCTACCACCTCCAAGGTTGTTAACTACTGAGCATTTTCCATTCCAGATGTGTATTCACAGATTTTCTAACTCTTCTCCTCTTATTGTGTCTTACTTGGGGTGAAGGTAATGTCAAGGCATTGTTCTGAATGAGAGTGGGAAGACTTTTGGGTAGCATATATTTGCATACACATTGGATTCATTTTCCAATTTTCAATTCGAAATACTGAATCCCTGACTGTCAGAGGTAGAAGGAATTCTCCTTCAAAGAATAGCCTGACACTTACAAGAAACAGCCACCAGGAGACATCCTGTCTGGGAGACATCCTGTAGCCATCTGTCTCCCTGAGACATCCTGTGCCCATCTGTCTTTCTGAAACTTCCTGAGGTTATCTCACCTTGTGAAGACATCTAGGAAGTGCCGATAAGAGAGATTTCCCACATCCAGCATACAAATACCCCTGTGTGAACAATAAAAGTTTGCAGCTTGATCAGAACTCCTGTCTTGCTGTCATCTCTCGTGTCTCTTGTCCTTTCATTCCTCCCTATCTAGGTTCGCTGCCCACGTTGATGTGTCCTGCCGGCCGGGACATCAGGCGCCCACTGACTGGGGCTCTAGCTTTTGATTGAGGGGGACCCCGTCCTCCTGGAAGATTTGGTCAAGCGGAGCTTGCAATAACCGCAGAAGACACCACCGAGAGACAGATCCAGGAGGAGGGTGGGGATGACACACGGTGATTGACCCACCATGGGGCAAGCAGTTTCGTCACATGATTTGTTTTTGTCAGGCTACAAGGAGTCCTTCCAGACATGGGGGCGCGTATTAAGAAAAAAGACTTAAATTTTTCTTCTTTTCACACATAAGAGAGCAGTGTCCATGGTTTCCTCTTGAAAGGACCATTGATGGTAAAAGATGGCTTAGAATAGGAGACTGTTTAAAAGATTATTATGAATCCTTTAGCCCAGAAAAAGTGCCTGTTCCCACCTTTTCTTACTGGAACTTAATTAATAGAATTCTTAAAAGTTCACCCTTTGACAATGGTACCTTAAAAGTTGTCAAGGTTGGGAAAGAGACTATGCAAATACTTCTCATATCCCCTCGGCATGCCCATCAGTTAGTATAGACATAGACCCTTCTCAGGCTCCCCAGGACCGTGGGAACCTTCCTGGTCCCCCTCAAAATACCACCCTAATGAATAAGGCTCCAATGATTACCAACTGCCTTTATCCAGTTTTAAATACCGGAGACTCATTGACCCCTGTAGAGGAGGCTACCTTGGAGAAGGAAGCAGCTCGCTACCATTCAGAAGACCCTCCACCTCTCAGGACCCTGCCACAGCTTATAGGACTTACACATCCACCTCCCTCCTATATCCCTCCTGCCTTTTGTGCTCTGGCCCTTCAGGGAACAAATGCCCCCCCCCCCCGAAATTTTCTCCCCACTTCCCTTGCATAAACTGGCTCCTTTGTGAGCATCCTTTCAACATACACAGGAACAGATCCAACCTTTAAAAGAATTAAGATCCCTTCACTCTGAGCTCTCTTCATTAGCCTTAGGTATGGAGTCAAAGCAACTGGCCTACAGTGGTCTAATACAAAGGCGAAGCCACTCCATTGACCTGTGCTCGCCTTCCCAGTCACCACCAGTCTGATAGATAAGCCTGCCCAGGCTGAGGTCAAAGAATTAGACGAGGATAAAGAGGAGGAAGAGGGGAAATGGATTAAGGAGATCAGGACTCAGAGGATGAGGAGTTCAGCCCTAGGCAGGCAGGAACCCAGAGTCTACAAAAAATTAAGCCTGCATTTTCCTGAAAAACTTAAAAAGGCTTGTGCTCACTATGGCACCATTGCACCCTACACGTTGGCTTTATTAGAAAGCCACAGCACACAATGACTTACTCCCAAAGATTGGAAATTTTTAGACCAAGCTACCCTCAGTGCCAGAGACTTCCTGTTATGGAATGCAGATTTCAAAGAGCACTGTCGGGAAACTGCTCAAAAAATTTTAACTAAGGCCTTCTCTAAATCCAGGACTTATGTTAAGCTAGTGGGCAATGAGCCTTTTGACAATAAAACTAAACAGGCACATTTCCCTGCTGGACTTTTGATGCAGATTCAGATGGCTGGCTTACATGCTTGGAGACACCTCCCTCAAAAGCCTCGGCTACCACTTCCCTGGCAAAAATTTGACAAGGGCCCGACGAGCCTTATAGCGACTTTGTTCCCCGGCTTAACCTAGCTGTGGAATGCTTGCTTGGACCAAGCGAAAGCAAAAGCGCTTTTGTAAAACACCTTGCCTTTGAAAACGCCAACCCGGCATGTCAGGATGTTCTTCAACCACATAAGGATAAAGGGAAACTTTCTGAGTTTATTAGACTCTATGCAGAGGTAGGTGCAGCCCATGCCATGGGTCTTGCCCTAGGTGCCACCTTTACCAAGACCTTTCACAATCCTGGCTCACGTACTTGCTTTACTTGTAAACAACCTGGCCATTTTGCACGCAAGTGTCCGACAGGCAAAAAAAGCCTAGGAATAGCGTCTCCTTCAACTGGGGCTATACTGCCCCAAGCTATCCTTTGCCCTAGATGTGGTAAAGGTCATCACTGGGCCAGTGAGTGTAGATCTAAGACAAATGCCCTCAGACAGCCTATTTTTTCCTGCTTCCTGGGAAACTCCCTGCGGGGCCAGCCCCGGGCCACGACATCCCCCAGGACAAACCCAGGGGCAATCAGATTTGTTCCCTCCCAAACTCCCAACCTACCTCAAAATTCTTCTCCACAATTGCCTCCCTCCAACTATCCACTCCAGGCAGCGCAGGATTGGACCTCTGTGCCACCACCAAAACTATATTGGACTCAATGCAAGGACCCCAGATAATACCCACTGGAATTATGGGTCCCCCTCAATCTCATATGTGTGCCCTTATTTTTGGGAGAGCCTCTACTAACTTACATGGTGTTCAGGTCTTCCATGGCATTAATAATAATGATTTCACTGGAGAAAAAAAATACTGGCCACAGCTATTAATGGAGTTGTGGCCATCCCAGCACGAACAAGTCTTGCACAATTAATACTTCTTCCCTTGAATCCAGGAGGCACTTCCACCGCCCAAACCTACCGCAGGGGACTGCCTCCTTGGGCTGCTCTGATGTAAATTTGGTTCAACCCATTTCTCACAAAAGACCCACAATTTCCTTACTTATTGAAAGAAAGGAATTCCAAGGAATTCTAGATACTGGAGCTCATGACACAATTATTTCTCAAAAATATTGGCCATCAGCTTGGACCCTCACCTCATCCTTGACTGACCTTAAAGGGATAGGACAGTCAAAAAATCCTCTGGTAAGCTCTACGGCTCTTAGCTGGACTTATAAAGAGGGTAATAAGGGAATTGTCACTCTTTTCGTTGTTCCTGACCTCCCTGTTAACCTATGGGCCCAAGATATTTTGAGTCAAATGGAAGTTATTCATGCCAGTCCCAATTCCATGGTAACTCATCAAATGCTTCATATAAATTTTGTCCCTGGTACAGGCCTTGGGAGACTGAGACAAGGACTGGTTGAGCCAATAAAACCCATACAAAAAACAAATACATATGGACTTGGGTATTCGGATTTTTAGTGTCAGTCTCTGACTCTCCTGTACCCCATGGAGATAAAATTATTTGGGAAACTCAGACTCTTGTGTGGGTGAATCAATGGCCACTTACCCAAGAAAATATGGAGGCTGCCTCCATGTTAGTGCAGGAACAGCTGGCAGCCGGCCATGTAGAGCCCTCAACCTCAACATCGAATACTCCAATTTTTGTTATCAAGTAAAAATCAGGCAAGTGGTGCCTTTTACAATATTTGTTTGCCATTAATAAAGCTATGTGCCCAATAAGAGCACTACAGCCAGGCATTCCCACACCAGTGGCTATTCCCAAAAACTACTGTAAAATGATTATTGAGTTAAAAGATTGTTTTTTTACCATTCCTTTACATCCTGCGGATAGACCCTATTTTGCCTTTAGTCTCCCTCGCATTAATTCTCAGGGCTCTATGCAGAGATTTCAATGGAAGGTTCTTCCCCAAGGTATGGCCAACAGCCCTAGTCTTTGCCAAAAATACGTGGCTCAAGCAGTAGACCCTGTGAGAGAGCTATGGCCACAAATTTATATTTTACATTATATGGATGATTTGTTAATTGCTGCACCTAATAACCATGACCTTAATAATTGTTACTTGGACATTTACAAAATCCTCACTTCCTTGGGACAACAGATAGCACCTAATAAGGTTAAAACACAGGACTGTTATACCTATTTGGGCCTTAAACTTCAAGATAATCAGATCCAAATTCCTAAGATACCACTATGGGTGGACCATCTTCACAACCTTAATGATTTTCAAAAATTCCTGGGGAATATTCAATGGCTAAAAACATATTTAAAATTACCACCTTGTGTACTTTTTTCCCTTAATGATATTTTGAGAGGTGATTCCCACCCCTCCTCCCCTCAAAAACTTACTCCCGAGGCATGACAGGCATTAAACCACGTCACAGAAGCCATTGCCAAACAGTTTTTTACAGAACATTCTTATAACCTTCCTCTGGTTCTGGTTATTTTACACACTCCTCATACACCCACAGGAATATTTTGGCAACGAAATACACATTTTAGAAATAAAGGCTGCCTTTGCTTTGGGTCCATTTACCCACCACATTCTCCAAGGTTATTACTGTTTTTCTTGCTCAGGTAGCTTCTATTATTTTTAAAAGTCGTTTGCTATCTCGACAACATTTTGGCAAAGACCATGATAATATTTTAATTTCATATACTAAAGACCAAATCCAATTTTTACTACAGACGGAGGATGAATGGCGTATTGCCTTATCAGGCTTTTTGGGAACAATTGATAACCACCTACCCAATGACCCCCTTTTACATTTTGTCCACTTACATCCATTTATTTTTGCCAAAATTACTCAAAAGGCTCCCACTCCTCAAGCCCTTACTGTCTTTACAGACAGTTCCAGTAATGGCCGAGCAGTCTTTGTTGTCAATAACCAGCCTAACACCTTTGATACTGTCTATCATTCAGCACAGTTTGTGGAATTGTTTGCAATAACACAAGTTTTTAAAACATTTTTTGATAATCCTGTTAATATTTATACATACAGTGCCTACATTGCTCATTCTGTGCGCCTGCTTGAGATTTCACCCACCATTAAGGCTTCTTCCAATGTCGCCCATCGGTTTCACCAGCTTCAGCAGCTAATTCAGGCCAGACAACAACCATTTTTCTTAGGACACAGCAGGGCACACTCTGATCTTCCCAGCCCTCTAACACAAGGTAATGCCAAAGCTGATGCAGCAACTCGTTTCATCTTTCCAATTTTTGTTGGCTGCACTCAAAAGGCCACGGAGTTACACAATCTTCACCATCTAAATTCCCAGAACCTTCGATAACTATGTAAAATTACCAGGCAACAGGCACGAGAAATAGTAAAAGCATGCCCTGGTTGCCCTGTCTCCCTCCCCATTCAACACTTGGGAGTTAACCCCCGAAGATTACTGTCCAATCAGTTTTGGCAAATGGATGTTACTCATTTTTCTGAATTTGGAAAAACCAAATATGTACACGTTTCTGTAGATACCTTCAGTGGCCTTATTTTCGCATCACCACATTCTGGAGAGGCTATCAAAGATGTCCTTTCTCATCTTGTTTCAGCGTTTTCTGTAATGGGTAAACCAATACATATTAAAAAAATATAATTGTCCTGCATATACCAGTGCCAAATTTAAACAGTTTTGTGCTACCTCGCAAATTTGGCATACTACTGAAATTCCATAAAAGCCTCAGGCATTGTGGAACGTGCCCACCTTACCTAAAGACTTGGCTAACCCGCATTAATGCTTCTGCACTTGTATTTACCACTCACAGGCATCGCCTTAATCATGCATTATTTGCCCTTATTTTTCTTTCCCTAGACAATGAAGGCCATTCGGCTGCAGACTGACACAGGCAATCCTCGTCCAATTCTGTTTGCCCACCTGTTATGTGGCACAATCCCCTTACAAATAAATGGAAACGCCCAGGTCCTGTCCTCATCTGTGGACGAGGCTCAGCTTGTGTTTTGGACGAAGAGCAAGAAGCCCCAAGATGGTTACCAGAACGCCTGGTTAAACAGGTTAATGGCTTACCTCAACACGGGGATGGAGGCCCTCCCCCTGAGGACAAGTTTTCCTCTTTTTCAGATGCAGCCAACAATCTGTGTGAGGATCCTACTTAAGGCACTTCTGCTGAACAGGATTGTACACGGAGGCTTTGGCCCTCCACCTTCCAACATCATGGAGTACCTTTTTGGCCCTCCCTGTGAACGCAAGGGAGGATCTTGGACTCAGGCTCCCACTAGTTTGACCCAGACTGCTGACTGCGTGACTAAGGTGGCTTACCTCCGTGCCGAGGTTGACCATAAACTCAGAGGAGTTCATCAGCCTAAATTGGTATGTGTTAACAAGCCAAAGATAATTCCCCCTAGTACAAGTAAAGCTCTCCATAATTGTTCTGCAACTTGAACGCATACCCAAGCGATGCATGCCACTTGTTATGCGTCGGCCTCAATTTGTGTTAACAAGCAGGGAGAACAATTTTTTGAAGCCTCCCTAACTAAAACTCATGCAGCAGGAGGGACCACTATTCATTATACCCCCGTTCTTTTTGACCGGGGAGGAGAAGGCAAATACACCAAGCTACAGTCAGCTGGGTGCCAAGGCCCTGTTGGTAAACCCTCCTGCTGCCCCATTAAGGCACCTACAGGGGTCACTGATGGTGGAGGATTCCCTTATGCTGTCAAGCATCCTCAGATAATCAAACTTTTGAAACCCCAAATCCCTGAGCTCACATATCATCCCTTAATATAGCCAAAATGCCAGCTCCCAGGTTTAGATAACAATACATTAGATATTTTGGAAACTACCTTCTCCTTGCTTAATAATTCCAACCCCAACTTTGCTGGTGATTGCTGGCTCTCCATGACAACAGGGGCAATCATGCCTATGGCAGTTCCTATTAATTCTATCATAGACGATGATAATACATGCCAACCCAGATTTCATTTAAAAGTACAGTCTATAGGCACTTTTACAATATGTCTTTTAGGCGCGATGCAAAATAATACCAATGATATTGATGTTGGAGTTACTTCCTTTGGAAATTGCTCAACAGTACAAAACTATTCCTCATCCACCCCATCTCTTTGTCCCTCCAATGGCACAGTTTTTATGTGTGGAGGAAACTCGGCCTTCCCGAGGCTTCTATCGAATTGGACCGTTGGCTGTGTTCTTGCCTTATTACTCCCTGATATAACTATTGTCCCAGGAGACGAAACTCTATGCATTCCTAGTCTAGACACCTCAGTCAAAAGACACAGGCGGGCAATATAGGCCTTACCACTCGTTGCCAGCCTTGGAATAACAGCTACTGTGGCCACAGGTAAAGCTGGCTTAGGCATGGCTATACACTCTTAGCGTCGCCTGTCTCAACAACTTATAAATGATGTAAAAACTCTATCAGGAACCATTAAAGATTTGCAGGACCTAGTAGACTCCCTGGCAGAAGTGTTCCTTCAAAACAGAGAAGGCTTAGATTTACTGACAGCTAACCAGGGAGGTATTTGCTTGGCCTTAGGGGAACGATGCTGCTTTAATGCCAATAAATCAGCCATAGTACGCACTAAAATTAAGCAGCTTCAAGAAGATCTAGAAAAGAGATGAAGGGAACTTTTTGAAAATCCCCTCTGGACTGGGTTTAATGGATTTCTACCCTACCTTCTTCCCCTATTAGGCCCTTTGTTGGGTTTACTTTTAATGGTGTCCATAGGACCCTGCATTATAAACAGGCTTGTACAATTTATTATAGAACAGATTAATATTTTGGCCTCTAAGCCCATACAGGTCCACTATCATCGCGTGGAGATGGAAGACCATGCTGCCAACATTTAAAAGGATGTTCTACCCTTCTCACAGGCTTATTTCTTAAGTTTACATCCCCACAGATCTCTCTTTCTTACATTAAACTATAAGTAACAGCTCTGACCAACCATCTTCTGCCATTGCCATAAGGGTTCGTCCTCCATGGGCCCCTCCACTTGGGGGAGGATGCACCCATCGAGTGAGGACGTTAGGCCATAATAACGGAGGGTGCAGGATGGACTGCAGGAGGATGTATCCACGGATCCCAAAACAGAAGACCTCTTAGTGACACGCTCTAGTGCATGGTGGTCAGCCTGCTTCCCCCTCAAAGCCGTCTCCTCCCAAAACATGCCAAGGCCACCACGAAATCTCCTAGTAAACATGCTCTCTCGAATCAGGAAATATTCTAAGGCCTGCTAGAGAAACAGAGCCTCTATCACCCCCTAAAACATTGGCCGGTAAGTTATGGTCAAATATTTTATATAAGAAAGAGAGGTCAGGGGCTAGAAGGAAGTTCTCCTTCAAAGAATAGCCTGACACTGAAAAGAAACAGCCCCCTGGGAGATATCCTGCCTGGGAGACATCCCGCAGCCATCTATCTCCCTGAGACATCCTGCGGCCATCTGTCTTCCTGCAACATCCTGAGGTTATCAAACTTTCTGAAGACATCCAGCAACTGCCGATAAGAGAGCTTTCCCATCCACAACATATAAATTCCCATGTGAGAACAATAAAAGTTTGCAGCATGATCAGAACTCCAGTCTTGCTGTAATCTCTCGTGTCTCTTGTCCCTTCATTCCTCCCCAACTAGGTTCCTTGCCCACATTGATGTGTGCGGCCGGCCGGGACAACTGACACTAACCCATACCCTACTACACTCTGACTACTAATCCTAATATGATGGAGAAAAATAACCCAAACAGAATAGAAATACAAGCAGTTCAGAGGAGGCATGGTGTATATTTGGACTTGCCTTTTGCATGATATAGGGTAGGTGTTATAAATCTAGTTAATTTTTAATTGAAATCGTTCTCCATGTGTTTTTAAAGTTAACAAATATGTGAATTCCTGTCTCCATTTCTCTGTAGCCTATTCAACACATGTATTTTTATCTGCACATATAGAATCCTACTTGGAATCACACGTACATTCTTGTGAGGAGGCTGACTTGGCAGATACAAATTGTGAGAAGAGATCACTCTCCATAAATGCTGTTGGAACTCAAAATTCAATCTATGGGTGAGCTTCCTAGTAGAACAACATTTTACATAAATCCATGTTCAGTAACATAAATATTTTTGCATCTATGGATGATATATATTTCATGATGAATTTTGTTTGGCATATATATTGCTACTTTTTATTGTCTGTGTGTGTGTGTTTTGTATATATATACACTCTTCATATTTTTCAAAATATAAAATATATGTGTCTTATATACACTCCCTAAATTCATTTATGTTCATGTATGTGGATTTATAATCAACTTTTCACAAGATTATTCTCAGAAATATTCATCCACCTGAAATACATATTTGTTTTCTAGTACTGAAAACTAACTTACGTGAATGGTGCATACAATCCTAATATTTCTACAGTGACTGACACAGTTTAACATCAATGCAAGTAGAAATCTATCGGACATGATGTGTATTTTGAAGTTCATTTTGTTCAACACTGGTACATTACAATTTCTTCAGTTTATTCACATCATAGGATATATATTTCATCCACAAGTTCACAAATTTATACGCATTTGATTCATTTTCAATCATTTCCTGCTTCAGAACACATGTATTACTCCTAGTTTCCTGAATGGTCTTTTCATGACACTTATTTCCAAACATATTCATTTTGGTTTTCATAATCATTTTGAAGCAAAACTCACACATTCTTCATGATATACCATAACCCTAATTTTACCATTGTATGTGTAACTGATTGGAATGAATGATTGTATATCAATATAAGATTCCCTGTATATTTTCTGATATCAATTCAATCCATTATTTAAAGTTTGAACCACTTTTATTATTTATTCACAGTATGGTCTATTCATGCATTATTTCTATATTTATAGACACAGGGTACATCTATTTGTATCCCCAATACTAATTTATTCATCTTCAAAATGTAGCTCCCAGAAATGTTGTCAGAAATACTCATGTCACCTGATCTACATATACATTTTATCACAGTAATATTCTGGACATATTATGAAAATGTCACACTTATGATTGTACCAAAGCCTAAGTGAAAGTGAGCATGCGTTACTAAAAACATCCATGTCCAGGTTGCCTAATGCTCTCTAATGTCAATACTATTGGTGAATACATATTTGTTTCTTCCTAAGATTATATATTCAACCTCAATCCTGTTGAAAATGTCTAATCCTACCACACAATTTATACTTTGCCTGATTTCCTAATGTCTCTATTGATTTCTGCTTCCCTACATATTATCCCAGTTCATTATTGTGACTGACTCTTCACATGTGCTGACATTTACATTCACTGTCTACCCGAAAGCCTATTGCTAAAGAACTTTTGGTCCCACTCTTATACTCACTCTTCTTTCTAAACCTACCGACTTTCGTCTTAATCGTACCGACTATCACTTTTTGACTGGATGTTCTCTTTGACATTCAATCATCCAAGGTACAAGGCAATTGTATATCGATTCATCTGAGACATCTGTGCAGAATATAATTCAAAGCTAAGTATCCCACTCAAAGGCCTAATGCCTTTCTGGGCTTCAAATCTTACCTGGATTTCTGTTTTCAAACTTATATTTCCCCTGTATATTCTTGAAAATATTGCAGGTTCCCAATACCATTAATCATCTTGCACAATGATTCCGAACCCAAATAGAACCTGTTATTAACCGTAACCATACACTCTTTTCTCAATCTCACTTTACAGAAGAGCAGGTACAGAGTTCGTCTTACATTACAGGAATGTAGGGGATCTTCCACCTGCTGAGAACCTAAAATGTCCATGCAGAAATGATCCCTGGATAAGATGTAGGCAGCTATTGAGGAACTAAGAGAGCAAAAGTCATCTTCCAATGCAAAAACCCTGGTCAGAATGAAGGGATGTGTCTGAATCAGCCTCTCTCTTCTTAATGTAGAGAAGATGGACCAAACCAGGCCTGTGTGGAGAGCTGTTCCTGGGTGCCTATGGTTTACATACCATTCTAACTTGTGAAAGTGTCACAGGAAGTAGGGGCAGCCTCCATCTCATGGGATACTTGGAAGCAACTGAAGCAATTGTTAGGACAAAGTGGTTGTCACGGCAGTGACCTCACTCAGTTCCTGAAAGAATTGACCTACTTAACTTCCTTGTTGATGGAACTCTCTGAACTTGGTATCCAGGAAGCCAGGCACCCAGAGCCAGTCCCAGTCCCCGTCCCAGTGGGCTCAATTGTTTGTATTTACCATGGACATAGTCAGTCTTTCTTGGTACCTACTGATGTGAGGATGGTCAAATGACAGAATAGCTATGAAGAGGGTCTTTTCCTGGGAAAGTAGGTAGTTGCTCACCACTGGCTGCTGGCAACTTCACTGAGTTGAAAAAGGAGACAAGATCTGAGACCGTACAGGCCATTTCGGGGGAACGAAGTATGGCTCACCAGTCAGAGGACACTCCATATAGTCAGAGACCTACTTGGGGGAAGGAGGTGCCTTTTTGAGTTTGGGTGTGAGTATGTGGTTTTGTCTCATGTTCTGAGAATAGGTAGGAAAGTCGGTTTGTTTGTTTTGGGGTAGACTGTTTCTTGTATGTCGTTTGGCAAGGCGAGTGTTTCTATGTCTGTGTATCTTACTGTGTCAGTGGTTGTAGACAATAGAAAAGAGAATGCATCAATGGATGTGTTGTGTCTAGTAGAAAGCTCCCAGCATTCATCCTGCCCAATGTATGAATAGAGAGTGGGCAGCCTTATTGATGTGCAACACCTATTATATTCCTAAATTTCAGTTTTCTTCCTGAATTCTCTCAACTCTCCAGAATAGGCTCATGGTTTTGTGTCCAAGATATGTACCACCTCCAAGCTCTGTGAAATGGCCATGTACTGAATAGCTGAAGGAAATGTGATCATCTCAGAAAACTCAAATATCAGTGTGAATAGAAAAGTCTCAGTGGAGAAACCATGCTTTGGGCCTTTTACTTACCTATTTTTCTGTTGCCCTGAATGTCAGAAAGGTCTTTGCCTCAGGTCACACTTTGTGAAGCCTCAAGAAAATAGTTTTCAAATGGAAATGAATGGGCATCACCTGTGGCTCTTTCCTTAATTGCTTTGGAAATGGATGTGTCTGAATCAGTATCTTGGCTCTGTGTCAGGTTGTGGCTTAGATTCTCAAAACCAGATGGATCTAAAAAAGATGTCATGTGTGCATCCAAAACCAAAATGGCAAAAAGATCAGTTATAGTGGATGAAGCTTCTTGCCTTTCTCTATTAGTTTCCTGACATCCATCAAGTGAGAATAGGAATCCTTTGGGTAAAATTAGTACTTCAAAGCCCTGCAGAGGTGCTTGGGTTTCCTCATGACTCCAAATCACATAAAGAATCTATACCTGACTGTCAGTAGGCCTCAAATTGGAGAATCAGAGCAGTATTAAGAGCAGGCCTATTTGATCACTCCTGGTTCACAGGAAAGGTGTCCCGGCCACAATGACTTTAGGCAAATGAGGGGCAAGAGAACATATTTTGGACACTGTCTTTGGATGTGCCCCTCATGGAAACCTCCAGCCAGAGGTTATGATTAGTATCTATATGGAAGAATATGAGGGCTATGTGGAAGTGTTTTGGTTTTAATTGTGGTCATTAGTGTGGTGGTTGGAAAAGATGACTGGGTCCATCTGGGTTTAAACTCTGATGTGATTCCCCTTTGAGACTGCGTTGTGGAACTGACCTCAGAGAAGAATTGCCATGATTTGTGTTGGCATTTTTGGAGGCCATGCATGAGAGTCGCCCTTGGAAACTGAGATCTAGAGCAAGGGCGGCTTTCCACAGAGCCCAGGGAATCTCAGCCATGATACCATATGATTTTATTCTGAAAGCCTTGGAATCCATAGTTGAGAGTCAAAACACACATGGACCTCACATTGTAGACCTCTATGTGCCTGGCTTCATGTAACCTTTTGCCCACTCTTTGGGAAGCCTTGCCTGTGAAATTTCTCCAGAGCTTTCATTGAAATGATCTTCCTCAACCTTTAATGGTTCCTGAATGAATGGAAACCCACAGTGCCTCCAACTTCATCCTTGAAAAATGGCTACATAAATACCATGACATTCTTGAAATTCCCTTGACCAGGTGGCACTGGAGAACCTTCGATGTCCTGTTGCTAATTCGAGTGTACAAGACAGTGCCTTGATTGACTGGGTTTCATGATAATGGTGTAGAACAGAGATGTCAGTACGTTGGAGCCTCCTGATTAGTGGTCATAGAACAGTGTTGTGCATGTGTGTGATAAAACATCTGTGGTGGGGCCATGTGGATCTGCCATTTACTTCCAAATGGGTTGCGACTGACATGGTGCAGCCAGCAGAACCTTGTATGTAAAGGCATCTTGTTATATGGAGAAATTTCAGGGCAATGTTCAGAATCAGGTTGCTATGGTCAAGGGGGCAACCTATGTGTGATAGAAGCCTATTTGGTGCATTCTCCTGCAGACCCTGACACACGACACATGACAGAACTCCCTCCAGCACTGTGTCCCAGTTGAACTTTTTGTTTTTCGAGAAGCAAATACCAAACTCCCAATGCAGCAGCAAGAAACACCACAAAAAGTGGAGGATGACCAAATAGCTTCACAGTCCACACGGAGAGACATTTAACCCCCAGTGGCCACAGATATCTATAAAGAGAGAATTCAGCACTGCTGCCTAATGTTCATTGGAATATAAGAGACCATGTCCTCCAGGTCACATATATGCAGACCCAGCTTTGATGGTCTCACTACAAAGGAAGATAAAGCTCCTGACAACAACATATATTTCAAGTGCCCAACCTCAGAGGAAGTTTCTCAAGAAGTCTTTAGGCCAACAGAGCTCCATGATTGTGGAGTTTTATCCTGTCCCTTACTTTTGGAAACTCCTCTTGCACCTCCAAAGTTGTGAACTCCTGAGCAATTTCCATTACAGATATGTATTCACAAATTTTATAACTCTTCTCCTCTAATTGTGTCTTAATTGGGGCGAAGGTAATGTCAAGTAATTGTTCTGGATGAGAGTGGGTGGATTTTTGTGTAGCACATATTTGCATACACATTGGATTCATTTTCCAATTTTCCATTTGAAATACTGAAACACTGACACTACCCCATACCCTACTAAACTCTGTCTACTAATCCTAATATGATGGAGAAAAATAACCCAAACAGAATTGAAATACAAGCAGTACAGAAAAGGCACAGTGTATAGTTGGACTTGCCTTTTGCATTATATAGAGTAGGAGTTATAAATCTACTCATTTTTTTGTTGAAATAGTTCTCAATGTGTTTTTAAAGTTAACAAATATATGAATTCCTGTCTCCCTTTCGCTGTAGCGTATTCAGCACATGTATTTTTATAAGCACATGTATAATCCTACCTGGTACCACATGTACACTATTGTGTGGTACCTGAATAGGCAGATACAAATTGTGAGAAGAGATCACTCCTCCTAAACGCTGTTGGAACTGAACATTCACCCTATGGGTGAGCTTCCTAGCTGAACAACATTATATATAAATCCATGTTCAGTAAAATAAATATTTTTGATCTGTGGATAATATATATTTCATGGTGAATTTCAATTGGCATATAGTGCTAATTTTTAATATCTGTGTGTGTTTATATATATATATATATATATATATATATATATATATATATATACTCTCCAGATTTTTCAAAATATGAAATATATGTGTCTTATTATACATTTCCTAAATTCATTCATATTCATGTATGTGGATTTATAATAATCTTTTCACAAGATTATTTTCAGAAATATTCATCCACCTGGAATATCTATTTGTTTCCAACACTGAAAACTAACTTAAGTGAATGGTGTATACAAATCCTAATATTTCTACAGTAACTGACTCAGTTTAACATCAATGCAAGTAGACTCCTATGGGACATGATGTGTATTTTGAAGTTCATGTTTTTCAACACTTGTACATTACTATTTCTTTAGTTCATGCACATCATTGGATATATATTTCATCCATAAGTTTGCAATTTTATTGGCATTTGTTTCACTTTCAATCACTTTCTACTTCAGAACACATATATTTCTCCATGTTTCTTGACTGGTCTTTTCATGAGAATTCTTTCCAAACACATTATTTTTGATTTTCATAATTACTTTTGAAGGAAATCTCACACACCCTAGATAATGAACCATAACCATAATATTACCATTAGATGTATAACTGGTTGGAATGAATGATTGTATATCAATAAATGATTTCTTATATATTTTCAGATATCAATTCAATACATTATTTAAAGTGGAACCTGTTATATTATTTAAACACAGTATTGTCTATTCATGCATTATCTCTATATCCATAGACACAGGGTACACGTCTTTATAACCACAATACTAATTATTAGGTCTTGAAAATATTCCTCCCAGAAATGGTGGAAGAAATACTCATGTCACCTGACCTACATATACATTTTATCACAGTAATATTCTGGACACAAAAAGCAAAGTTCACACTAATGATTGTACCAATGGAATGGTCGAGTGAGCATTTTAGGAAGAGACCACCAAGAGACTGTCTCATGCAACAGCAAAGTGTGTATTGGGGGTCCAGCATGCTGCAGCTCAGAGCTCACTTGAATTTAGCAGAGAGCCCTGAGAATAGCTTAAGCAGAGCTTATGTACTTTCTTTGGAGAAGGCAGGGTGTGAAGTTTATTGATGGGTCAGGGTGAGTGGGCGGTTTGCTTGCAAATGTGTGAGGGAGTACATTCTGCAGTTTGGCAGTTGGGGACAACACATTCTGGGAACAAGATTAGCAAACATTTCTCAAGATTTCAACAGTGTTTTGTTAAGCATACAGAAAAACAGGAAGTGACAAGTACCTATTTAATAAACCTTTCATTTCCCACTTCTTGTTCTGGTTACTTTTAATCAAAAAAGTGATCATTGGGGGGTGTCACATTTTATGTCTGCTAGTGAGTTATATTGTTGTCTGATTACCATAAGTTTAACTTGTCCAATTTGAGCCTGGAGAAAGGAAACTACACGGTTGAGCAAACAGGGCCCCACAGTTAGCAATAATATGAGGATTATTAATGGACTGGCCAAGGCAGATAAAAGCGTAGTTAACCCAAGGGACTGTGTGAACCAAGACTCAAACCACGCTTTTTGGGCCTCTGTCTCTCGTTGACGCTCTTCAAGGCGTTTTCTTAATTTACTCATAGATTCTTTTACAACTCCAGTATTGTCAGCATAAAAAAAAATTCTTCCCTCATTGCACCACAAAGGCCCCCTCTCTCATGAAGAGGAGGTCCAACCGTTGCCTATTCTGTGAAACTACTTCGGAGAGAGAGGTTAAAGATTCCTGTAAAGCTGGGTTTGAGGTTTTTAATATCTTTAAGCTTTGGTCTATTGCTGCTTCTCATTGAGTCATTTGTTGTGTCCCATGGACTAGGTCAGTGGTTCCTGTGCCCACACCTGCAGCAACTCTTATTCCAAATAGGATGGCTAAAGTGAGGGATACAGGTTCCCAGCGGAACCGGGTTTTATGCCCCCCCTATTTGAACTTTAAATGAACCTGTGTCATGATAGAGCACTCTGGGAAACATCTGCACCATTACATAACTAATCACATCTATTGACCATTTTATGAACACATAAACAATAATTAAGTATATAGAATTATACTGTTGAAGGAACAGACAAGGAAAGGCACCTAAGATAGCACCAAAGCTAGGTAAGCAGTCCTATTTGGTTGCAAAAGGATGTAGAGAGCATTGCTTCTGTTGTAATCAATTAATCCTCTGAACCCCAAGTTTAGGTTGTTTCAGAATTTTGTAGCCAACATGTAAGGGAATGGGCTCAGAATATCACAGTCTGCAGAAGTTCACAAAAAGCAGTTTTTGTTTCTGTTTTATTTCTTCTATTTTGGCAAGTTAACTTTTTAAGGACACCTGGGAGGGGGAGAGCTTTCGTCTTCTCTTTTTTTTTCTCCCTGCCAGCTGTTAAAATGGAGCCCAGTTGGTAACTTCTTTATCTTAGAAATGTAGCAATCTCTGTGAAGCTCCAGCTCAAGGCCAGAGGCCTTGTTCACATATTTTGTGAAAAACTAGTAAGGGGTGTCTAGCTTAGGAGTGCTGATTTTTCCAGCCAGTGGCAACTAGAACAGGGCAACAAGAAAAGAGGAAGTTTATCTACATTGAACTCTTTCATAGGGATTATTTTGCTGAAAGTCCTAAAGTCAGTCATGGTGAAGACTTCTGGAGAAGGTCACTTAAGAATTTTCTGTGGTCTTGGTACAGAGGGGGAAGAGTGGAAGGCAGGGGGTGAGAGCAGCTCCATGGATCTGAGAATCAAGAAGGAGAGATTAAAAGACTATTGGGAAAGGGGTTTGGGATTTTGCTAGCAAAAATACCTTGAGCAGTAGAGCAAGCAGAGCAGAGGGGAAGATGGGAGTGAGTATCTCAAAAAGCCTGTGAGGGATTTTAAATTCTTAGTAACCTGTATTCAGTGTTGACAATGCAACTTTAAAGGTAATTTTTATTACATCTTGGATAGGGGTCTGAGGGCTCTTCTCAGCTGGTTTGAGCTTTGGGTTAGCAGGTAAGAGGACCTGTTGGGACCCATTGTGGGCACTGACAGAAGAATAGAGGAGTGTCTGGGTTTAGGGGTACCTAAGTACCTGCTACCTCAGCAAGGGGGCAATGGTCTGAGAAAGGGTAGAGGTTTGGGTTTTTGATCTAGTAATTGGAGGGGAGAAATCAAATTCCTGAGGTGAAAGTGACAGCAGAGAGTCTGGAGCAGAAATCTGAGGGTGAGGATCTATTAGAGAAGCATAGTTCAGGATGTGAGCAAAGGAGGAAAAAGGCCTGCACATAGGGGAATTTCCTTCAACACTTTTGAGCACTTGCCGAAGTTAAAAAGTCCATGCAGAATTTGAGGATCTAGAGACCCCTCTGGGGGACATGGATTTTGGTTGTCTAATTGGTAATATGGCCAATGCTGTGTACTGAATTTGATGAGGAGTTTGGGTTCCAGCAGGCAGCCCCTGTATGCTCAGATCGCCATGACTTACAGAAGAAGTCGGCTTTTCCCCACACAGCCATGGCTGTTTGTGGATTTGATAGTCCGCCGGGCAAACATAGTAATCTAGGCTAGCCAAACTGCATCTCTCTCACGTGTCCCTACATCCATAATGTTGGTTTCCATTACCTATGGTACGAAAGTGATTTAATGGAATTTTAGTGGAATCCTGTTCATCAGGGCTATCCCAATATGAAAGACCTATAGGTAGCTGACAAATGTCTGGGTGGAGGGATGGCCACCAGGTCCCTCAGTGGGCGGTTTTCGAGGTAGACCATACTTGTTGTCTAGTAGGATTTTTGATCAGCCATCGCTGCTGAACGGGCTGATGATGCTTAGGAATACTGGTGGCCAAGGGGAGAGTCTATAGCCTTATCCACATGGCGAACACACAGTTTGAAAGGGTTACCAGTCTTTTCCAGCTTCCAGCCAGAGTGGGGACATGGCGCAGGCTTGAGATGAGAGGCATTGATCCAGGAAGTGATTCCGTCTACCTTTAACACTGTAGGTGTTATTAGTAGCACCTGGTATGGTCCTTTACACCGGGGTTTCAGGAATGACACCTGATGTCGTCTTTAGTAGATGAGGTCTCTTACTTGATATTGATGTCGAGTCCCATCATACCCTGGTTGGTAGGAAGGGGCCAGATGTTTCAACAAGTATCGCTGAGTTCTTTCAAGAGCTTTAAGTCTGTCAGGCAAGGGGGTGTGGAAGGGATCGTTAGGTCTTAGAGTTGGGGTTAGGTCCCTTACTGGAGCAGGGGCACCATAGAGAATTTCATAGGGGGTGAGGTTAGACAAAGAAACAGAGGGAGTATTTCTTGCATGAAACAGTGCAGAAGGCAGGAGCATAGTCCAATCTTTTATGCCAGTTTCTAAGCTTAATTTCGTTAAGGTCACTTTAATGGTTCTTTTTATTTTTTTACCTGTCCTGAGCTCTGGGGTCTATAAGCACAATGTAACTTCCAATAAACCCCTAGAATTCTGGCTAACCCCTGTCTTACCTGGGCCATGAACGCCGGCCCATTATCAGACCCATATTACCTTAGGCAGGCAGAATCTTGGAAAAATATCTTTCAGGATCTTTTTGACCACCATTTGGGCCGGTTTTTTTTTTTCTTTTCTTTTCTTTTCTTTCTTTTTTCTTTTCTTTTCTTTTCTTTTTCTTTCTTTTTTTTTTTTTTTTTGTTGGGGATGCTTCAATCCATCCTGAAAATGTATCTACAAAGACTAGGAGATATTTAAGTCCATACATTGCTTGCTTAATTTCAGTAAAGTCAACTTCCCAATTCCCAGAATTGTCCTGGTCTGGTTCCTCATAGGTGCTTTCCTGCAAGAAGCTTGGAAGTGTAAGCATTAACCAATTGACAGACCCGACAGGCTTTTGTTACCCATTCAGTTCTTCCCTTTCTCTTTGAATCGGTTAGTGGAAAACTCTGTTCTTGATCCTTCAGAAATGCCTGCAATTTCTTTGAACCAAGGTGAGTGAGTTGATATACATTTTAACTTAGTGTAGGGCTTTCTGAAATTGCAGGCTAAGCTCAGTGAAGTTGAGGGTTCAGTGTCAGAGTCTTTAGGTGTTATCAAAAGCTTCCTGGTTCTCAGGGGTTCATTGGAAATGGGCATCTCCCTTTAGCACCGGGTATAAAGGAGCAGCTAATGATGCAAACCCAGGTATCCATAACCTGCAAAAGCCAGCAGTCCCAAGAAACTCTCTGAGTTGTCTGCTATTAGCTCTGTGTGGTATCTGCACAACAGTTTGTTTTCTTTGCTCAGTGAGCCATCCTTTACCGCCCCTAAGTGAATAGCCCAGGAAGATTACTTCATGCTGGCAAATTTGGGCCTTTTGGCAGAAGCTCTACACGCCAGTTTAGCAAGCTCAGATAATAGTGCTTGGGTCCCAGATTCACAGTTTTCCTTAGTGTTGGCTGCCAGTAGCAGGCCATCCACATGTTGAAGCAGGGTCTATAGTTCTGAAGTTGTTGAGATCTCTGTGGAGAGCTTCATCAAAGAGAGTGGGGGAGTTTTTGAACCCCTGTTCGAGTCTAGTCCAAGTTAGTTGACCAGACGTTCTGGTTTCTGGGTCTACCCACTCGAAAACAAACAGCAACTGACTATCTTTATGCAGAGGCAAGCAAAATAAAGCATCTTTTAACTACAGAACAGTATACCATTTCTGCTCAGGGTTCAGAGTGCTAGGCAGATTGCACAGATTAGGTACCATGCGGTGAATGTCCTGCACTCTGTTGTTGATCTCTCGTAGGTCTTTAACAGGGTGATAGTCCCCGGTTCCTGGCATTTTTTAATGGTAGCAGGGGAGTGTTGCAGGCTGATTAACAGGGCCTTAGGACCCCTAA